>NW_026654336.1:0-9158 GCF_009828535.3 Hylobates moloch
CGATATCGGCTCACTGCAAGCTCTGCCTCCCGGATTCACACCATTCTCCTGCCTCAGCCTCTCAAGTAGCAGGGACTACAGGTGCCTGCCACGACACCCGGCTAATTTTTTGTATTTTTAGTAGAGACGTGGTTTCACCATGTTAGCCAGGATGGTCTCGAACTCCTGACCTCGTGATCCACCTGCCTCGGCCTCCCAAAGTGCTGGGATTACAGGCATGAGCCACCGTGCCCGGCCCATGGCACCTCTGTTAATTTATAAATTGAACTGGATGTGAACTAATAATGTCAGCTAGTTGAGATAAGAGGGTTACAGATGGCTGGGCGCAGTGGCTCACACCTGTAATCCTAGCACTTTGGGAGGCCTAGGTGGGCTGATCACCAGGTCAGGAGATCGAGACCATCCTGGCTAACACGGTGAAACCCCATCTCTACTAAAAAATACAAAAACTTAGCCAGGCATGGCCAGGCATGGTGGCTCCCACCTGTAATCCCAGCACTTTGGGGGGCCGAGGCGGGCGGACCACGAGGTCAGGAGATCGAGACCATCCCGGCTAACACGGCGAAACCCCGTCTCTACTAAAAATACACACACACACACACAAAATTAGCCGGGCATGGTGGCGGGCACCTGTAGTCCCAAGTACTCAGGAGGCTGAGGCAGGAGAATGGCGTGAACCCAGGAGGTGGAGCTTGCAGTGAACCGAGATTGCGCCACTGCACTCCAGCCTGGGCAACAGAGTGAGACCCTGTCTCAAAAACAGATAAACTGGCAGAAAATAGGTCGGTGAGGACTAATCATTTAAGGGACAAGCCCCCAGAGGAGTGGCTACTAGAGTGGTAGGAGGAAAAGCAGAAGAGGATAATAGAAGGAGAAAGAGTTGAAGATAGGCGAGGCTGTGGTCACATTGCTGAATGCTGCCAAGAAGTGACTTGATTCATGAACACTCACTGGATGCTGACTCTGTTGGTCTTCTAAGTGCTGGGGTAGAGGAGGGGAAAGGTGGAGCACAGTTCTTGCTTTTATGAGCTTATGTTCTAGGAAGTTCAAACTTAAGTATTTTTTCAGGTAGTATGAAATAGCAGGAAGAAGAAGCAGGCTAAAGGGACACAGAGTGATAGGGGGCTATTTTAGGTAGAATGATAAGGAAGAGCCTGTCTAGAGAGCTATTTGAACAGTGCCCTGACTGAAGGGATGATAGAAAGCGGTGCTGACATTACAGGCAGCAGGATGACTGCCAAGACAGAAACGCATTTCACGTGTGTTTGAGGAATAAACAGCAAGGTGACCAGCATGGTCAGACTGAAGAATGAGGGAAACCTTGAATGAGAATAACGCAATTCCATCTTGGATGCTAATCTGCCATGTTCTGATTAATCCCAGTTCCAAGAATTCATCTACGATTTCTATTTTATCTTTTTTTAAAAAATTCTTTTTTCTTTTTTATTTTTTGAGATGGAGTCTCACTCTGTCTCCCAGGTTGGACTGCAGTGGCACAATCTCAGCTCACTGCAAACTTCACCTGGGTTCAAGCAATTCTCTTGCCTCAGCTTCCCGAGTAACTGGGATTACAGGCGCCTGCCACCACGCCTGGCTAATTTTTGTATTTTTAATAGAGACGAGGTTTTACCATGTTGGCCAGGCTGGTCTCGAAGTCCTGACCTCAGGTGATCCGCCCACCTTGGCCTCGCAATCAGCTGGGATTACAGGCGTGAGCCACCGTGTCTGGCCATACACATCCCTACTGAAGCACGCATTACCCTTTCCCTATGCTATATAAGCCCTGGGTCGGGGAGGTGGGGGTAATGGCACAGGGATCCACCATCTTATCTTGGTGCCATCCCTGACTTGGCTTCTGTTCATAAATGCCTATTAAATGTTTCTTTCTGAGAAACTGGGTTTGTCAGCCTCTTTCTTTGATATCTCAGGTTCCTTGGCCTTTGCGGGTAGGTTTATATAGACCTGCTCAGCACAGAACAGGCAGTTTCCCAAAAAATTAAAAATTACCAAATGATCCAGCAACATCACTTCTGGGTATATAGCCAAAATAATTGAAAGCAAGGTCTCATAGAAATATTTGCACACTGACATTTATAGCAGTGGTATTCACACTCGTCAAAAGATGGATGCAGCCTAATTGTCCATAGGCAAATGAATTGATAAAATGTGGTATATACATACAATAAAATATTCTTCAGCCTTAAAAAGGAAGGAAATTCTAACACATGCTACAACATGGATGAACATTGAGGACATTATGCTAAGTGAAATAAGCCAGTTAGACAAATACTGTGTTCTTTCACTTATGTGAAGCGTCTAGACTGAGTAAGCAAACTAATAGAAATAGAAAGTAGAACGGGGGTTGCCAGGGACATGGGGAAGGGAGAAAATGGGAAGTTGCTTAGTGGATATAGAGTTTTGGTTTTGTCAGATGAAAAAGTTCTGGAGATTGGTTGCATGGCAATGTGAAAATACTCTACATTACCCAACCCAAGGGCTCCCCTTGACACCTGTTCCAACTGTCACTTAAAAGTGGTTAAGGTAGTAAATTTTATGTATATTTTACCACAATTCAAAATAGAATTATTATTATTTTTTTTATTATAATTTTTTGAGATTCCTCACTCTGCTCCCAGGCTGGAGTGCAATGGCACCATCTTAGCTCACTGCAACCTCCGCCTTCTGGGTTCAAGCGATTCTTCTGCCTCAGCCTCCCAAGGAGCTGGAACTTACAGGCACATGCCACCATGCCCAACTAATTTTTGTATGTTTAGTAGAGACAGGGTTTCACCATGTTCGCCAGGCTGTTCTCGAACTCCTAACCTCAGGTGATCCACCTGCCTTGGCCTCCCAAAGTGCTGGGATTACAGATGTGAGCCACCATGCCCTGCTGTCAAAATAGGTTTTTTTGTTTGTTTTTGTTTTTGAGATGGAGTTTTGCTTTTGTTGGCCAGGCTGGAGTGCAATGGCATGATCTCGGCTCACGGCAGTCTCCACCTCCCGTGTTCAAGCAATTCTGCTGCCTCAGCCTCCCGAGTAGCTGGGATTACAGGCATGCACCACCACGCCCAGCTAATTTTGTATTTTATCTTAGTAGAGATGGGGTTTCTCCATGTTGGTCAGGCTGGTCTCCAACTCCCCACCTCGGCCTCCCAAAGTGCTGGTATTACAGGCGTGAGTCATCGCGCCTGGCCTTTTTTTTTGGGATGGACTTTCACTCTTGTTATCCAGGCTGGAGTGCAATGGCACGATCTTGGCTCACTGCAGCCTCTTCTCCCGGGTTCAAGCGATTCTCCTTCCTCAGCCTCCTGAGTAGCTGGGATTACAGGCATGCACCACCACGCCTGGCTAATTTTGTATTTTTAGTAGGGATGGGGTCTCTCCATGTTGATCAGGCTGGTTTTGAACTCCTGACCTAAGGTGATCCACCCGCCTCAGCTTCCCAAAGTGCTAGGATTACAGGCGTGAGCCACTGCGCCTGGCCTGAAAAAAATTTTTAAAGTTTGAGAAAGTACAAAATTTTCATAGTCTCCAAGTATTTCTCCTAAGATCTTTCCCCCTACGAGGGGGAAAGATAGTAACTTTACAATGGAGAAACCCAGCAGAAACCTGAACCAAATGAACACGTTCAACATCATCAATAAGAAGAATTATCAATGCCATAACTCTGGTGGAATGCACTGGGAAGGATTCCACATCGTTTTTGTGCCGTAATTGCCAAAAGTGCGTAACTTCAGTCCAATCACGGAAATACATCAGACAAACCCAAATCGAGGAACATTTGACAAATGCTGATCAGTACTGGTTCAAAGTGTCACGGTTATGAAAGATAAGGAAAGATTGAGGAACTGTTATTGCAGTCCTACAAACGGCGAGAGGCTAAGAAATAACTAAATGCAGCGTGATCCTGGGTGGAATTTGGGAACAGAAAAAGGAGATGAGTGGAAAAAGTGGTGAAACTCCAATAAGGTCTTTAGTTTAGCGAATATGTTCATTTTAAATTAGTTAAATTATTTAAATATATTTAAACATTATTTAAATGTATTTAATTAAATTAATAAAATTGGTTATTTTGTGAAATTTTAATATACTTAAATATGAGAATGTGGATTTCCTGGTCCTGATCACCGTACTGTGGTTACGTAAGAGGTGAATGTTCAGGGAGGCTGGGGATGGAATAAATGGAAATTATGAAGAGAGAAACCTACCCCATCAGTCACGAAACCCTCACATTCATGGCAGTGTGTTGGAGGTTCCAGTATGAAGGAATTTCCCAGATGTCAGTGCGAGGGCTCTGTGGAGGGAGTGGGGCTACCTGGGAATCTAGTGGAGAGCATTCGGGGCTCCCTTCCTCAGGAGCCTGCCCTTCCTGCACAGAAGCGTCAGCCTCACCTCTGTACCACTGCCCCTCTGCCTCTCAGAACCCACTCGGCTTCAGGAAGTTTCTATTGCCAGCCTCCTTTCCCGGATACAGCCTCCAGGGACTCAGCCCTGCCTTCCCAAGTGTTCCTGCCTCTCTTGGGAAGGGGTGCTCTCAGATCCTGCACCCCTGGACTTCCCTGGGCACCACCTGCTCCTTCTTTCTTCACTTCTCCAGCTCTGCGTTCTCACTTTGAGGGTCCTCTCCTGCTGGGAGTGTGTGCTGTTGGCAACAATGAAGATTCCCCCCTGGGTCGCCCCCCATGCCCTGTTCTTCTGCACTTCCCTGGCTTCCTGCATTGGTTCTGCTGGTGTCACCTGCTTTTGGGTTTACGTGGCTTCCCAGCTTCCTAATTTCTCTGAAGTTGAGTTTGATGTGTGTGTTGATGATGGGCTTTTTCTTCCTCCTCCTCCTCCTTCTCCTCCTCCTCCTTCTCCTCCTCCTCCTTCTCCTCCTCCTCCTTCTCCTCCTCCTCCTTCTCCTCCTCCTCCTTCTCCTCCTCCTCCTTCTCCTCCTCCTCCCTCCTCCTCCTCCTCCTCAGTCTTGTTGTTGCTCCATATAGTTTCCAGAAGGAGAAAAGGGACACTGTAAAATTAAGCTGCTGCAGGCCGGGCACAGTGGCTCATGCCTGTAATCCCAGCCCTTTGGGAGGCCGAAGCAGGCATATCACCTGAGGTCAGGAGTTCAAGACCAGCCTGGCCAACATGGTGAAACACATCTCTACCAAAAATACAAAAATTAGCAAGGCGTGGTGGCATGTGCTGGTAATCCTAATCCCAGCTACTCGGGAGGCTGAGGCAGGAAGATCTCTTGAACCCGGGAGGCAGAAGTTGCAGTGAGCCGAGATCATGCTACTGCACTTCAGCCTGGGTAACAAGAGTGAAACTCCATCTCAAAATAATAATCATAATAATAACAACAATAATAAAGCTGCTGCCATGTTTCTGTCAGACCCAGAAATCTCGCAGGGTGAGCTGGAATTCTCTGTTTCTCTGTTTCCCCTCCATACCCACTGGCTCCTCTCTGCCCACTGCCTCTTGGACTGCATCACCAGGGTGCCTCACTTTCTGGCCCTAGTGGAATTCAGACAGTGGGGGATGTCATAGGAGGTGGGAGAGAGAGAGGAGAGGTGGTTATTCACTCAGATTCTTCCTTGCTGGTTTGGCAGTGGCCACATCTTTCTACTGATGGCTGCAGCTTCTAATGATCCTGCCCTACAGCCACAGCTCTCTTCGGGGTCTGTGGACACCTTTCCTGTCCCTCTAGACCCAGGGAGATAACAGCTCCCACTCTTGCTGGTCCAGGGCGTTCCTCATCTCTTATTGGTTCCCTTAACTCTGTCCACACTTCTGTGAACAGCCCCTTTCCTCAAGTACTCATTCGAATATGTCCTCTGGCTTCCACCAGGAGCCTGACTGATACCCACAGGTGGGTGAATGCTGGCGTGCTGCTGGGCCCCTCTTCCTCTGGTAACTGGCCAGCCAAGTCTCCAGGAGTCTTGTTAGGGTGGGCAGCGGTCAGCACAGCACAAACTGTGAGCTCAAATCCACAGAACAAAAGTGGGAGAAGAGGAGAAGACACTGGCAGGATGGACTGCCACAAAACTCTTGGCATTCATGACGTCTGTCCTTTAAATCATGCAAGGCATCATCATGCTTCAGACATGAGACAGCCTAAGTATTTAAGTATTTCAAATAAACAAATTGTTTTTCAGAATTGGTAATTGCTAAGTTGGCAAATTGCTATTGGAAACATTGGCTCTCCTTGACTCAATGATTCAGCCAGCTAGTCCCTTGCCAAACTAGTTTGTTGGGCAAATTCCACCTTGAGAATTTATCTGCTCCTGTCAAAGCCAGATTCTCCCTGCCTGAGGGGAGGCTGGACTTGACCTTCTGACTCAGGATATGCTGACTTGGGTCCTTAGGTCCAAAGATGGCCCTCTTGGGCCCATTGTGGGCTGGTCCTCTTCCATGATGGGGTGGTGGAGGGCAGGCCCCACCTGATTCACCCTTGACTTCATCCAGGCAGGTGAAGTTCCCTGCAGGAGTCACCTGAGCCCAGCCCCTCAGACCAGGATCCATCATGTTTAGGAGGATTTGGGGCTATCTCAGGTTCTTTGACTAGAAAGGGGTCCCACTCTTAGGGGTCTGCCCTCTGTGGGGCACAGATGGCTTGCTGGGGCCCATGGACTGGGCTGGGTGGACGGGAATCTGGTCACAGCAGCAGCAGCTGGAAGGCCAAGTGGGAAGGCACCAGGGCCTGGGGCCCATGTCTGGTCCTGGGCCTCCCCAGGCCTCTTGCCTTCTCCCCAGCAGGCATTTGGGATCTGTGTCTGGACCCAGCCTTGCCCGGGAGGTCTAGGGCCATGGAGTGTTGTTATTAGAATCACAGTGCTCACACCAAGGCAGTGCATTAAATTAGCAGGGCAGGGTCTCATGGGCAGGGGACCATGTGGAGGGGGTGGGGGGAAGGGCAGTTGTCCCCAGAGGCTGTGGTGGGCCTGGCTCTGGGCTGGGCAGTGGGCCAGGGTCCTGCTGTGTGGCTGAGCTCTGACAACAGGCTGTCTGGGTCTGGTGAGCTCCTGAGAGCGGGGACCGGTGGAGAGTACCCTAGGGTGGGAGCTCATGAGGAGGGGGTCTGTGGGGTCTGGAAGCCATTCTAGAGCAGGCAGATGACATTTATCAGGGGAACAGGCATAGAAAGGACCCTTGTGCGAGTGGGGGACACAAGCCTCAGAAGAAACAGGGAAGGGGCTTTGACGGGTCCAGGGAGAATCCCTCAGGTTTCCTAGAACAATTCCCACCAGCCATGTCCCAGGTGTCCCCCACCCCCCAACCCTCTGCAGTGCCAGCCCAATGCCCTGGGCAAAACATCCTGGACTCTGGCTGTTACAAAAGGAGGACAGGGTCGTCGGGACCCGCCTGAGCTCCAGGCCCCCCACTTTCACAGCCCCTTCTGGGTCCAGAAGTTCATATGTATATAAATGAAAAATGTGCACGAATCATATTATTGTATTCTTTTTCATAAAGAGGGCCCCTCTAAATTGTTTAAGCCCCAATTCACCCCTGCCCAAAGGAGATAGCAATGGCATGTGTGGGGCCATGGTCTTGAGACCCAGAGGTCCTGCTGCCCACGGTACCCACTGTCCACCCTAGGGGGACAGGCCGTAGCCCTGGAGCCCCCAAACACCACACAGGAATGCCAGAGGGCCTCAGCTCCTGTGTCCCACGCTGGGAGGGCCCACAGTCCAGTAAACTAATCAGGCGCCAACACACCCAGGAGAGCAGCTCCAGGAGCCTGCACTGGGGAGAGAGCCTCAGACCACTGCCCCAGGCCTGCACCCCAGAAGTAGGAGCATGGGAAGACCTCTCCTTGGCTCCTGGTCAGCGGAAGTCACATTCCCCAGCCCTCTGGCTCCAAGGCAGCCTCATGTCCCAGTCACTCCTTGGCCCACCCTACCGGTTGGTCAGAGCTCACTGCCAAAGTGTGCCTCAGTGATGAGTGGAGGGAACAGGTGTTTACCAGGAGCTTGCATGCTTTGTCTCAGGGACGATTAGTGACACAGCCAGGAAGGCACACTATCCCCATTTTACAGATGAGGAAACGGAGGCTCAGGTTGGGCTGGTGACTAAGGGAAGCAGCATGTGGCAGGTGGCTTGAGGCATGTCTGTCCATCACGAGTAACTAGGGAGCAGCCCTGCCACTCCTCATGTGATGCACCAGGAGTCAGGGAAGCTGCTTTCTAGGGGATTCTAGATGGGGCCAGAAGCATCTCCCTGAGTGGTGGTGGAGGCCTCTGTCTACTCCTCCAGGACTGCCAGGGGATAGGAGGGCACCACTGACCTCACAGACACTCTTGGGTGAGTGAGCATCAGCTGAGTGACGCCAAGTGACTACACTTCTGCCCAGTGCTGTGCCCCCTTCTGCCTTGGGCAAGGCGCCACCCTGAACGCCCCACCTGTCCCATGGAGGCCACAAACTGCTCTGCAGAGCCAGGGTCTCCAGGAATGGGGAGGGCAGTCACCCTTAATCCACTTGTGTTCGTGACCCAAAGGACTGCCCAGGTCTCCAGGCCCATAGAACCCCCAAACCTCTTACTGGGCCACACTGGGGACCTTGAGCAGCAGGCTTGGAATCCTAGGCCTTGTCTCCAGGTATATATCAGTACCCAGGCTTGGGAAGCTTTGGTCTCAGGGGGACTGGCACTCAGGCGCTCTGCCTCAAGGAAGAGGCATGTCCAGATCTCTCCTGTCCAGACTCAGCCCTGCTCCCTGCCCCATCCTTCACAGGGTCCCTAGGACAGGGTTACAGAAGTCTCATGCTGTCAGGGGATGCTGCCACCCCAGTGCCAGGGTGGCTCCGCCCAGCCCCTTCCTGCTGCCGCCCTCGCTGACTCACCTGTCCAGCCTCCTACTGGGCTGGGGCGAGGGCTTATTGCCCCAGAGCCTAGACGGGCACCAGAGGCAGCTATAAAAGCATGTTGGGCCAGTCCTCAGCATCCTAGTTGGCCACCGTCTGCTGCCACACGATGCTGGGAGGCCTGGGGAAGCTGGCTGCCGAGGGCCTGGCCCACCGCACTGAGAAGGCCACCGAGGGAGCCAGTGAGGACCTGGGGCTCCTTTCTATCCGGGCCGGGGGGATCTGGGGCCGACTGGGTCTGTTGGAGGCGGATCTTAGTAGGCAGATGAGGACCAGCGGGGAGGCCTTGGCCCCTCAGGAACCCTGGCTTCCAGCCCCA
>NW_026654337.1:0-9156 GCF_009828535.3 Hylobates moloch
ATACATGTGCATGTGTCTTTATTTATTTTTTTTTTTTTTTGAGACAGAGTCTCGCTCTGTGGCCCAGGCTGGAGTGCAGTGGCACGATCTCGGCTCACTGCAACCTCTGCCTCCCGGGTTCAAGAGATTCTCCTGCCTCAGCCTCACGAGTAGCTGGGATTACAGGTGCATAGCACCACGCCTGGCTAATTTTTAGTAGAGACGGGGCTTAGTATTTTTAGTAGAGACGGGCTTTCACCATGTTGTCCAGGATGGCCTTGATCTCCTGACCTCGTGATCTGCCCGCCTCGGCCTCCCAAAGTGCTGGGATTACAAGCGTGAGCCACCGTGCCCGGCCAATTGTTTGTATTCTAATCATGTAACAGATGTACCGGCTTTTGGTTGTACATAGAGAAATTGTGGACATTATGTTTAAAACAGGGTGCTGGCCAGGTGTGGTGGCTCATGCCTGTAATCCCAGCACTTTGGGATGTGGAGACGGGTGGATCACTTGAGCCCAGAAGTTTGAGACCAGCCTGGACAACATGGCCCAACCCCGTCTCTACTGAAAACACAAAAATTAGCCAGGTGTGGTGGCATGCACCTGTAATCCCACCTACTTGGGAGGCGGAGGCACAAGAATCACTTGAATCTGGGAGGCGGAGGTTACAGTGAGCCGAGATCGTGCCACTGCACTCCAGCCTGGGCGAAAGAGCGAGACTCGGTCTCTAAATACGTACATACATACGTAAAACAAGGCACTGAAAATTTTTAAATTAGGAATGATGGCACAATTCTTAACGGTATTATTTCCCATGGGGCTGTATTACTCTGAGATATCCCAAACAAGTCTGTGGCATTTTGCTGCTCTGCCACATCCCTTTTCCCTCTTACGAAGTGATTCTAAATGTTTGTGCTGAGTCTTCTACCAATAAAGTAGTGTTTCAGTCTGTCATCATTGGTTACTTAAGAGGAATTTATCTGCTTCAGTTAAAATGAACTTTTTGTCAGAACTGTGAAGCAAAGACAGGTGTGTCCAGAAATATTGTCATCTTGGTACAGTCTAGGGCTTTCTTTTAAGTTACAAGAATATATAACATATGTATACAGTTTAAAATCCAACACTATAATGACCATGTACGTACCAACCAATTATCTACCTTTAAAAATAGGAAATTACCGCCAGGCGTGGTGGCTTACGCCTGTAATCCCAGCACTTTGGGAGGCCGAGGCAGGTGGATGACGAGGTCAGGAGTTCAAGACCAGCCTGGCCAAGATTGTGAAAACCCGTCTCTGCTAAAAATGCCAAAAAATTACCCAGGCGTGGTGGCAGGCGCCTGTAATCCCAGCTACTCGGGAGGCTGAGGCAGAGAATTGCTTGAACCCGGGAGGCGGAGGTTGCAGTGAGCCGAGATCGCGCCACTGCACTCCAGCCTGGCCAACAGAACAAGACTCCATCCCAAAAAAAAAAAAAGGAAATTACCGATGCCTTTCAAGTCTTCCATGGGTCCCCTCACCCCCAAGTCTCCCCAGAGGTAACCATTATCTGGAATTTTATTTCATTCCCTTGTTTTTCTTTAAACTTTTCTTCCGGTTTAACCATATATGTATGTATTCTGAAATACTATAGTTGAGCCTGCCTGTTTTTGCCTTTATAAAAATACACCAAATTTAAGTCTAAATATACATATTTTATATATGTAAGTTTATCTAGATGAGTCTTACTACATATTATTTTGCAACTTGTTTTGTTCCCTGAACATTTTGCTTATGGATTATGTATGGCAGTAGTGCATTCATCTTCACTGCTGTAGACTATTTTCTTTGTGTTGTTGTTGTTATTGTTTTAATAGACGGAGTCTCACTCTGTTGCTCAGGCTGGAGTGCAGTGGTGCAATCATGACTCACTGCAACTTCCGCCTGCTGGGTTCAAGCAATTCTCCTGCCTCAGCCTCCCGAGTAGCTGGGACTACAGGCATGCGCCACCATCCCTGGCTAATTTTTGTATTTTTAGTAGAGACAGGGTTTCACCATGTTGGTCAGGCTGGTCTCAAACTCCTGACCTCAGGTGATCCGCCCTCCTCAGCCTCCCAAAGTGTTGGGATTACAGGCATGAGCCACCGTGCCTAGTCATATTTTCTTTATGGGAAAATACCCATGTTGGTGGCTCCTTGGGTGGGTTTCAGTATATTACTATTACAATGCAGCATGGCTTCATAATTTGTGAAGAATTTTTCTAGACCAGGGTTCCTGATTCATAGGGTCTGCATATCTTCAGTTTTGCTAGATGATGCCAAGTAATTGTTTCCATTTTTGCCAGTCTGGTGACTTTAAAAGAGTTTTTCATTGTGGAGTATATGTGTATGCGGCTTTACGTTATTTCTCAATTTTCATTTTGAGAAAATTTCAAAACTACAGATCAAATGCAGGACTAGTACAATGAATATACCCTTCACTTAGATTCACTAACATTTGCTGCATTTGCATAATCTATCTTTTCACCTATGCATGGTGTTCATACACGAGTATATTTTATTTTCCTGAACCATTTGAGAATTAATTGTAGATATCATTGCATTTTCCATCTGTATCTAATTCAGCATGTATTTCCAAAGAACATGGACATTCATTTATATAATCACAATACCGTTATTGTACTCAGGAAAGTTGACATTTCATTATTTACACAAATGTTATCTAATATATAGCCCATGTTCAAATTTCCCTAGTTGCCCCAGTAATGTACTTGCCTTAAACAACTTTTGATTTTTTTTTTTATTTTTCGAAATGGAGTGTCACTCTGTCGCCCAGGCTGGAGTGCAGTGGCGTGTTGTTGGCTCACTGCAACCTCTGCCTCCTGGGTTCAAGCAATTTTCCTGCCTCAGCCTCGCGAGTAGCTGGGACTGCAGGTGCACGCCACCGTCCCCGGCTAATTTTTGTATTTTTAGTAGAGATGGGGTTTCACCATATTGGACAGGCTGGTCTCCAACTCCTGACCTCAGGCAATCCACCTGCCGCGGCCTCCCAAAGTGCTGAGATTACAGGTGTGAGCCACCATGCCCGACCTTTTTTTTTTTTTTTTTAAGTCTCAATCTACAGGCTCTCCTTCCATCTTTTGGAGTTGACTTCCTTACAGTTTATCTGTTAAAACAATCTGGCACATTTCACCTATAGAGTTTCCAACAGTTTGGGTTTTGCTGATTACACATTTATGTTATAGTTTAACGTGTTCTCTGTACTCCCTGCACATTGGAATCAGCTGGATCCACAGGCTACTTGATCCAGATCCTGTTTGATCCTTTTGGCAAGGCTCTAGATCCACGTAGGCACATAAGTCTGGTTTTTGCTTTGTTTTTATTGGTTTTAGCAGCTGTAGATGCTCAATGCCTAGACCCATTGAATCTCTGGGGGATAGAAATGGTGATATTGGCTGGGCGCAGTGGCTCACATCTGTAATCCCAACACTTTGGGAGGCCGAGGAGGGTAGATTGAGATCAGGAGTTTGAGACCAGCCTGGCCAACATGGTGAAACTCCAGCTCTACTAAAAATACAAAAAAATTAGCCGCACATGGCCAGGAGATCGAGACCATCCTGGCTAACACGGTGAAACCCTGTCTCTACTAAAAATACAAAAAAATTAGCCAGGTGTGGTGGCGGGTGCCTGTAGTCCCAGCTACTCAGGAGGCTGAGGCAGGAGAATGGCGTGAACCCAGGAGGCAGAGCTTGCAGTGAGCCGAGATCCTACCACTGCACTCCAGCCTGGGCAACAGAGCGAGACTCCATCTCAAAAAAAAAAAATTAGCCGCGCGTAGTGGCACGTGCCTGTAGTCCCAGCTACTCAGGAGACTCAGTCAGGAGAATTGCTTGAAGCTGTGAGGCAGAGGTTGCAGTGAGCCAACATCATGCCACCTCACTCCAGCCTGGGTGACAGAACAAGACGCTGTCTCAAAAAAAAAAGAAAATGGTGATATTTTACTTCTGTTGTTTCATTTTCTCATATTAGCTGAAATATTTTGATAAAGAACCCCTTCTCTTATCTACTAGTTACCCAGTTATAGTTTATATAGGAAAAACAAGATAATTACTTAAGTTTTTTTCTCTTATTTATCCAGTTTCAAAATAATGAATTCATTCCCTTTCCTCAGAATATCACCTGTTAGTTTTTCTTTAAAAATATCAGCCAGGCATGGTGGCTCACGCCTGTAATCCCAGCACTTTGGCAGGCCGAGGCGGGTGGATCACCTGAGGTCAGGAGTTCGAGACCCGCCTGGCCAACATGGTGAAACCTCGTCTCTACTAAAAATAAAAAATTAGCCAGGTGTGGTAGCATGTGCCTGTAGTCCCAGCTACTCAGGAGGCTGAGACTGGAGAATCACTGGAACCTGGGAGGTGGAGGTTGCAGTGAGCCACGATTGTGTCACTGCACTCCAGCCTGGGCAACAGAGTGAGATTTCGTCTCAAAAAAATAGGGCCAGATGCGGTGGCTCACGCCTGTAATCTCAGCACTTTGGGGGACTGAAGTGGGCAGATCACGAGGTCAGGAGATCAAGACCATCCTGGCTAACACGGTGAAACCCTGTCTCTACTAAAAAGACAAAAAAATTGAGCGTGGCGGCACATGCCTGTAGTTCCAGCTACTCAGGAAGCTGAGGCAGGAGAATCGCTTGAACCCAGGAGGCGGAGGTTGCAGTGAGCCTAAGATCCCACCGTTGTACTCCAGCCTGGGCAACAAGAGCGAAACTCCATCTCAAAAAAATAATAGAAATAAATAAATATATACATATATCTCGATGGATATATATGTGTGTATATATATATATATATCTCGATGGATATATATATGTATATGTATATCTCAATGGATATATATGTATATATATGTATATCTCGATGGATATATATATGTGTATATATATATCGATGGACATATATGTATGTATGTGTGTGTGTGTGTATATATATCATTATAGGCTGTGCACAATGGCTCACAACTGTAATCCCAGCACTTTGGGAGGCTGAGACAGGAGGATCACTTGAGTCTAGGAGTTTGAGGCTGCAGTGAGCTATGTTCGTAGCACTCCACTCCAGCCTGGGTGACAGAGCGAGACCCCGTTTCTTTTCTTTTTTTTTTTTTTGAGATGGAGTCTCGCACTGTTGCCCAGGCTGGAGTGCAGTGGCACGATCTCAGCTCACTGCTAGCTCCGCCTCCCGGGTTCACGCCATTCTCCTGCCTCAGCCTCCCGAGTAGCTGGGACTACAGGCACCTGTCACCACGCCTGGCTAATTTTTTGTATTTTTAGTAGAGTCGGGATTTCACTGTGTTAGCCAGATGGTCTCAATCTCCTGACCTTGTGATCCGCCCACCTCGGCCTTCCAAAATTCTAGGATTACAGGCGTAAGCCACCGCGCCTGGCTGAGACCCTGTTTCTTAAAATAATAAATAAATTAAAAATCATTATGGGTTTATAGATTTAAACATATTTGATGGTTTTGAATGCTTTGTAATTCTTGGTCTTATTAAAGTTCAAACTGTCCCATTTTGCTAGTGGAAGTTGGCTCTGAGTCTTCTTGACATGACCCAAGTAGTCTGCGATAGTTACCTCACTATCTAGCATGTGAAGATGTTCCCAGAATTTCCCATCGTGGTTTTCATTTACATTGCCCTGATTACTAATGAGGTTGAGCATCTTTTCACAGGTTTATTGGCTTCTTCTTGAAATGCCTGTTCATGTCTTTTGGCCACTTTTTATATGGGTCATTTGTCTCTTATTGATTTATAAGGGTTCTTTATTTTTTTCCTAGATATTAATAGTTTTGGCCAGATGTTTGCAGATGTCTTTTCTCAATATGGCTTGTCTTTTCAGTTTTGGTGTCTTGATAATCAGAAGTTCTTCATGTAGTTGATTTATTGACCTTTTCCATTATGGTTTTCACTCTTTGACTCTAGGAGCTTAATAAAAGCATGAAATATTTATTGATTGTCCATTGCTAATCTGAAACCCTTTCAGAATAGTCCTAACCCAAGGTCTCAGTATCAGAGATGAAGGCCAGTTGTGGGTGTCAGTCCTCAGGGTCACAGATGTCTCTTTTAGAGTTGTCTTTTTTTTTTTTTTTGAGATGGAATCTTGCTCTGTAGCCCAGGCTGGAGTGCAGTGGTACAGTGGTGCGATCTCGTTCACTGCAACCTCCACCTCCTGGGTTCAAGCAATTCTCCTACCTCAGCCTCCTGAGTAGCTGGGATTATAGGCATGCGCCACCACACCTGGCTAATTTTTGTATTTTTAGTAGAGACGGGGTTTCACCATCTTGGCCAGGCTGGTCCTGAACTCCTGACCTCAAGTGATCCACCCACCTCAGCCTCCCAAAGTGCTGGGACTACAGGCGTGAGCCACTGCACCCGACTAGAGTTGTCTTTTTTTTTTTTTTTGAGATGGAGTCTCGCTCTGTCGCCCAGGCTGAAGTGCAATGGTGCCATCTTGGTTCATTGCAACCTCCGCCTTCTGGGTTCAAGCGATTCTTCCGCCTCAGCCTCCCAAGTAGCTGGGATTACAGGCATTCACTACTGTGCCTGGCTAATTTTTTTGTGTGTTTTTAGTAGAGAGGGAGTTTCGCCATGTTGGCCAGGCTGATGTCGAACTCCTGGCCTCAGGTGATCCCCCTGCCTCGGCCTCCCAAAGTGCTGGGATTACAGGCGTGAACCACCGCACCTAGCTTAGAGTTGTCTTATAATTAGCTAAACACAGCAGTATGTCTCAGTAAATATCATATTTTAGTTTTTCACTAGCTTTTTTTTTAATGCAACAAATTACTATCACAGAATTGTAGAATGACTGCTAAAGGCCAACATTATTTAAAGGGCAGGAAATTAATAAAGAAGCGTAAACCTGTTACCAACATGAAAACTGAGCAGAACTTCTGAAGCTGAGCTGTTAATAGTTTTATTCAGGCCCTTGCTGGCTCAGCAGGAAAATGAAAGGGAAGCACCAGCCACCACCCTGAGTAAACATGCCCTGCTTTTTCTTCCTCCATTAGAAATTCCTCAGCTCTCTAAACACGACAAAGTTTGGCTGAAAGTAAGTCATGTAGTTTTAAAATGTTCATCTTTGAAGTAAGCTAATCACAGAAGGACAAATACTGCATGATTCTACTTGTATGAGGTATGTAAAATAGTCAAACTCATAGAGGCAGAGAATAGAATGGCGATTGCCAGGGATTGGGGGAGGGAGAGATAGGGAGTTGGTAATCAACAAAGTTTTAGTCAAGCAAAGAGAATAAGTTCTAGAGACCCCTTGCACAACATTGTGCCTATAGATAACAGTACTGTATTGTACGCTTAAAAATCTGCCAAGAGGGCAGATGTCATGTTAAGTATTCTTACCACTGTATTTTTTTTAAATGACAGCTTGATGGGTTTTCCATAAAGTTATGAATTTGTGCTCTTTGTAATTTTTTGCTATCTAAAATTCTAAGAACTACAGGTATTAGGAAATGATTTTGAAATGATTTTTTTCTTTCTTTTTAAAAACACCATTATTTAGCAAAACGAAAAGTTAGAAATCCCGAATAATAATGGTCATCTCCTCCTTAGAAAGGAATTCACTGTTGGTATCAGTGGGCAGGATACAGCATTGTCTAGTGGACTAAGAGGAGCGGGAGCACCAGACTCCTACCCCACCTCTGCCTCTTACTAGCCCTGAAACCTTGGGAAGTTACTCCAGCACTGTGGGAACTGGCATAGTACCTTCTGGAGCTGTTTTGAGGATTAAATAAGGTTATCTATGTGAGGAACATATGAAATGGCTGGACTCTAGCCACATGATAGTCATCAACCACCACTCATGTGATACTGCACATTTTCGCTTCTGCCTGGGAAGATAATGTCCACTGATAGAAAATGGAACCATACCCTGTAGTCAGGAGTCCTTATGTCATTGTTTTAGTTTTCCATTGCTGCCAAAATAAATGACTGCAAATTTACAGGCTGAAAGTAATGCAAATGATTATCTTAGTTCTGTAGGTCAGAAGTCCAATTCTAAATCAAGGTGTCAGCAGGGTTGCGTTCCTTTCTAGAGGCCCTAGGGGAGAATTTCTTTCCTGCTCATTTAGATTGTTGACAGAACTCAGTTCCTCGAGGCTGTAGGACCAAGGTCTGTTTTGCTGGCTGAGGGCTGTTTCCAGCTTCCTTCCTCTATTGTCGAAGCCTGCAGCAAGTCCTTTGCAGGTCCCCCTTCTGACCCCTTCTTCTGCCTCCCTTTTAGACTACAGGCACTCATATGCTTGAATCAAGCCCACCCAGATAATCCAGGATCATCTCCCTATTTTAAGGGCAACTGATTAGTAAACTTAATTCTAATGCAACCTTAATTTCCCTTTGCCGTGTAAGGTAACAGTCACAGGTTCCAGAAATAGAAGACATCTTTGAGGGGTCATTATTCTGCCTATCTCATCAAGTGAACTAGAATTGTGTTGGGGTCTTTAACACGTCATTTATCCTTACCTTTTATTTTCTTCATCCAAAAAATAAAGTGGCCTGCCATATAGGATAGATAATGTTTATTGAGCACTTACTTGCTGTGAGCTTGGCCCTTGGCACTAAGCTCTTTGCTCAGGAAGAGTCTTTGAGGTGGGTTCTATTATTATCCCCATTTATAAGTGAGGAAACTGCATTTTGGAGAAGTTAAGTAATTGTTGAAAATAATTCAACTGGTGAGGGAGTCAGACATTTCAGTAGGCTGCTGTACCTCAAAGGTTTGGCTGGCAATCAGCCTTCACATGGCAGGCATACTAATTAGAAATCAGTGTCTTGATTTTCTTAAAAAGTTTCGGTTTTGCTAGCAGAAATTGTCATTTGTGCCCAGGCACAGTGGCTCATGCTTGTAATCCCAGCACTTTGTAGCCCGAGGCAGGCAAATCACCTGTGGTCGGGAGCTGGAGACCAGCCTGGCCAACATGGTGAAAACCTGTCTTCACTAAAAATACAATAATTAGCTGGGTGTAGTAGTGGGCGCCTGTAATCCCAGCTACTCGGGAGGCTGAGGCAGGAGAATTGTTTGAACCCGGGAGGCAGAGGTTATGTGAGCTATTGCGCCACTGCACTCCAGCCTGGGTGACAGAGGGAAACTCCGTCTCAAAAAAAAAAAAAGAAAGAAATTGTCATTTGTGTTCATGGATGTGGT
>NW_026654338.1:0-9155 GCF_009828535.3 Hylobates moloch
CGATATCGGCTCACTGCAAGCTCTGCCTCCCGGATTCACACCATTCTTCTGCCTCAGCCTCTCAAGTAGCAGGGACTACAGGTGCCTGCCACGACACCCGGCTAATTTTTTGTATTTTTAGTAGAGACGTGGTTTCACCATGTTAGCCAGGATGGTCTCGAACTCCTGACCTCATGATCCACCTGCCTCGGCCTCCCAAAGTGCTGGGATTACAGGCATGAGCCACCGTGCCCGGCCCATGGCACCTCTGTTAATTTATAAATTGAACTGGATGTGAACTAATAATGTCAGCTAGTTGAGATAAGAGGGTTACAGATGGCTGGGCGCAGTGGCTCACACCTGTAATCCTAGCACTTTGGGAGGCCTAGGTGGGCTGATCACCAGGTCAGGAGATCGAGACCATCCTGGCTAACACGGTGAAACCCCATCTCTACTAAAAAATACAAAAACTTAGCCAGGCATGGCCAGGCATGGTGGCTCCCACCTGTAATCCCAGCACTTTGGGGGGGCCGAGGCGGGCGGACCACGAGGTCAGGAGATCGAGACCATCCCGGCTAACACGGCGAAACCCCGTCTCTACTAAAAATACACACACACACACACAAAATTAGCCGGGCATGGTGGCGGGCACCTGTAGTCCCAAGTACTCAGGAGGCTGAGGCAGGAGAATGGCGTGAACCCAGGAGGTGGAGCTTGCAGTGAACCGAGATTGCGCCACTGCACTCCAGCCTGGGCAACAGAGTGAGACCCTGTCTCAAAAACAGATAAACTGGCAGAAAATAGGTCGGTGAGGACTAATCATTTAAGGGACAAGCCCCCAGAGGAGTGGCTACTAGAGTGGTAGGAGGAAAAGCAGAAGAGGATAATAGAAGGAGAAAGAGTTGAAGATAGGCGAGGCTGTGGTCACATTGCTGAATGCTGCCAAGAAGTGACTTGATTCATGAACACTCACTGGATGCTGACTCTGTTGGTCTTCTAAGTGCTGGGGTAGAGGAGGGGAAAGGTGGAGCACAGTTCTTGCTTTTATGAGCTTATGTTCTAGGAAGTTCAAACTTAAGTATTTTTTCAGGTAGTATGAAATAGCAGGAAGAAGAAGCAGGCTAAAGGGACACAGAGTGATAGGGGGCTATTTTAGGTAGAATGATAAGGAAGAGCCTGTCTAGAGAGCTATTTGAACAGTGCCCTGACTGAAGGGATGATAGAAAGCGGTGCTGACATTACAGGCAGCAGGATGACTGCCAAGACAGAAACGCATTTCACGTGTGTTTGAGGAATAAACAGCAAGGTGACCAGCATGGTCAGACTGAAGAATGAGGGAAACCTTGAATGAGAATAACGCAATTCCATCTTGGATGCTAATCTGCCATGTTCTGATTAATCCCAGTTCCAAGAATTCATCTACGATTTCTATTTTATCTTTTTTTAAAAAATTCTTTTTTCTTTTTTATTTTTTGAGATGGAGTCTCACTCTGTCTCCCAGGTTGGACTGCAGTGGCACAATCTCAGCTCACTGCAAACTTCACCTGGGTTCAAGCAATTCTCTTGCCTCAGCTTCCCGAGTAACTGGGATTACAGGCGCCTGCCACCACGCCTGGCTAATTTTTGTATTTTTAATAGAGACGAGGTTTTACCATGTTGGCCAGGCTGGTCTCGAACTCCTGACCTCAGGTGATCCGCCCACCTTGGCCTCGCAATCAGCTGGGATTACAGGCGTGAGCCACCGTGTCTGGCCATACACATCCCTACTGAAGCACGCATTACCCTTTCCCTATGCTATATAAGCCCTGGGTCAGGGAGGTGGGGGTAATGGCACAGGGATCCACCATCTTATCTTGGTGCCATCCCTGACTTGGCTTCTGTTCATAAACGCCTATTAAATGTTTCTTTCTGAGAAACTGGGTTTGTCAGCCTCTTTCTTTGATATCTCAGGTTCCTTGGCCTTTGCGGGTAGGTTTATATAGACCTGCTCAGCACAGAACAGGCAGTTTCCCAAAAAATTAAAAATTACCAAATGATCCAGCAACATCACTTCTGGGTATATAGCCAAAATAATTGAAAGCAAGGTCTCATAGAAATATTTGCACACTGACATTTATAGCAGTGGTATTCACACTCGTCAAAAGATGGATGCAGCCTAATTGTCCATAGGCAAATGAATTGATAAAATGTGGTATATACATACAATAAAATATTCTTCAGCCTTAAAAAGGAAGGAAATTCTAACACATGCTACAACATGGATGAACATTGAGGACATTATGCTAAGTGAAATAAGCCAGTTAGACAAATACTGTGTTCTTTCACTTATGTGAAGCGTCTAGACTGAGTAAGCAAACTAATAGAAATAGAAAGTAGAACGGGGGTTGCCAGGGACATGGGGAAGGGAGAAAATGGGAAGTTTCTTAGTGGATATAGAGTTTTGGTTTTGTCAGATGAAAAAGTTCTGGAGATTGGTTGCATGGCAATGTGAAAATACTCTACATTACCCAACCCAAGGGCTCCCCTTGACACCTGTTCCAACTGTCACTTAAAAGTGGTTAAGGTAGTAAATTTTATGTATATTTTACCACAATTCAAAATAGAATTATTATTATTATTTTTATTATAATTTTTTGAGATTCCTCACTCTGCTCCCAGGCTGGAGTGCAATGGCACCATCTCAGCTCACTGCAACCTCCGCCTTCTGGGTTCAAGCGATTCTTCTGCCTCAGCCTCCCAAGGAGCTGGAACTTACAGGCACATGCCACCATGCCCAACTAATTTTTGTATGTTTAGTAGAGACGGGGTTTCACCATGTTCGCCAGGCTGTTCTCGAACTCCTAACCTCAGGTGATCCACCTGCCTTGGCCTCCCAAAGTGCTGGGATTACAGATGTGAGCCACCATGCCCTGCTGTCAAAATAGGTTTTTTTGTTTGTTTTTGTTTTTCAGATGGAGTTTTGCTTTTGTTGGCCAGGCTGGAGTGCAATGGCATGATCTCGGCTCACGGCAGTCTCCACCTCCCGTGTTCAAGCAATTCTGCTGCCTCAGCCTCCCGAGTAGCTGGGATTACAGGCATGCACCACCACGCCCAGCTAATTTTGTATTTTATCTTAGTAGAGATGGGGTTTCTCCATGTTGGTCAGGCTGGTCTCCAACTCCCCACCTCGGCCTCCCAAAGTGCTGGTATTACAGGCGTGAGTCATCGCGCCTGGCCTTTTTTTTGGGATGGACTTTCACTCTTGTTATCCAGGCTGGAGTGCAATGGCACGATCTTGGCTCACTGCAGCCTCTTCTCCCGGGTTCAAGCGATTCTCCTTCCTCAGCCTCCTGAGTAGCTGGGATTACAGGCATGCACCACCACGCCTGGCTAATTTTGTATTTTTAGTAGGGATGGGGTTTCTCCATGTTGATCAGGCTGGTTTTGAACTCCTGACCTCAGGTGATCCACCCGCCTCAGCTTCCCAAAGTGCTAGGATTACAGGCGTGAGCCACTGCGCCTGGCCTGAAAAAATTTTTTAAAGTTTGAGAAAGTACAAAATTTTCATAGTCTCCAAGTATTTCTCCTAAGATCTTTCCCCCTACGAGGGGGAAAGATAGTAACTTTACAATGGAGAAACCCAGCAGAAACCTGAACCAAATGAACACGTTCAACATCATCAATAAGAAGAATTATCAATGCCATAACTCTGGTGGAATGCACTGGGAAGGATTCCACATCGTTTTTGTGCCGTAATTGCCAAAAGTGCGTAACTTCAGTCCAATCACGGAAATACATCAGACAAACCCAAATCGAGGAACATTTGACAAATGCTGATCAGTACTGGTTCAAAGTGTCACGGTTATGAAAGATAAGGAAAGATTGAGGAACTGTTATTGCAGTCCTACAAACGGCGAGAGGCTAAGAAATAACTAAATGCAGCGTGATCCTGGGTGGAATTTGGGAACAGAAAAAGGAGATGAGTGGAAAAAGTGGTGAAACTCCAATAAGGTCTTTAGTTTAGCGAATATGTTCATTTTAAATTAGTTAAATTATTTAAATATATTTAAACATTATTTAAATGTATTTAATTAAATTAATAAAATTGGTTATTTTGTGAAATTTTAATATACTTAAATATGAGAATGTGGATTTCCTGGTCCTGATCACCGTACTGTGGTTACGTAAGAGGTGAATTCAGGGAGGCTGGGGATGGAATAAATGGAAATTATGAAGAGAGAAACCTACCCCATCAGTCACGAAACCCTCACATTCATGGCAGTGTGTCGGAGGTTCCAGTATGAAGGAATTTCCCAGATGTCAGTGCGAGGGCTCTGTGGAGGGAGTGGGGCTACCTGGGAATCTAGTGGAGAGCATTCGGGGCTCCCTTCCTCAGGAGCCTGCCCTTCCTGCACAGAAGCGTCAGCCTCACCTCTGTACCACTGCCCCTCTGCCTCTCAGAACCCACTCGGCTTCAGGAAGTTTCTATTGCCAGCTTCCTTTCCCGGATACAGCCTCCAGGGACTCAGCCCTGCCTTCCCAAGTGTTCCTGCCTCTCTTGGGAAGGGGTGCTCTCAGATCCTGCACCCCTGGACTTCCCTGGGCACCACTTGCTCCTTCTTTCTTCACTTCTCCAGCTCTGCGTTCTCACTTTGAGGGTCCTCTCCTGCTGGGAGTGTGTGCTGTTGGCAACAATGAAGATTCCCCCCTGGGTCTCCCCCCATGCCCTGTTCTGCACTTCCCTGGCTTCCTGCATTGGTTCTGCTGGTGTCACCCGCTTTTGGGTTTACGTGGCTTCCCAGCTTCCTAATTTCTCTGAAGTTGAGTTTGATGTGTGTGTTGATGATGGGCTTTTTCTTCCTCCTCCTCCTCCTTCTCCTCCTCCTCCTTCTCCTCCTCCTCCTTCTCCTCCTCCTCCTTCTCCTCCTCCTCCTTCTCCTCCTCCTCCTTCTCCTCCTCCTCCTTCTCCTCCTCCTCCCTCCTCCTCCTCCTCCTCAGTCTTGTTGTTGCTCCATATAGTTTCCAGAAGGAGAAAAGGGACACTGTAAAATTAAGCTGCTGCAGGCCGGGCACAGTGGCTCATGCCTGTAATCCCAGCCCTTTGGGAGGCCGAAGCAGGCATATCACCTGAGGTCAGGAGTTCAAGACCAGCCTGGCCAACATGGTGAAACACCATCTCTACCAAAAATACAAAAATTAGCAAGGCGTGGTGGCATGTGCTGGTAATCCTAATCCCAGCTACTCGGGAGGCTGAGGCAGGAAGATCTCTTGAACCCGGGAGGCAGAAGTTGCAGTGAGCCGAGATCATGCTACTGCACTTCAGCCTGGGTAACAAGAGTGAAACTCCATCTCAAAATAATAATCATAATAATAACAACAATAATAAAGCTGCTGCCATGTTTCTGTCAGACCCAGAAATCTCGCAGGGTGAGCTGGAATTCTCTGTTTCTCTGTTTCCCCTCCATACCCACTGGCTCCTCTCTGCCCACTGCCTCTTGGACTGCATCACCAGGGTGCCTCACTTTCTGGCCCTAGTGGAATTCAGACAGTGGGGGATGTCATAGGAGGTGGGAGAGAGAGAGGAGAGGTGGTTATTCACTCAGATTCTTCCTTGCTGGTTTGGCAGTGGCCACATCTTTCTACTGATGGCTGCAGCTTCTAATGATCCTCCCCTACAGCCACAGCTCTCTTCGGGGTCTGTGGACACCTTTCCTGTCCCTCTAGACCCAGGGAGATAACAGCTCCCACTCTTGCTGGTCCAGGGCGTTCCTCATCTCTTATTGGTTCCCTTAACTCTGTCCACACTTCTGTGAACAGCCCCTTTCCTCAAGTACCCATTCGAATATGTCCTCTGGCTTCCACCAGGAGCCTGACTGATACCCACAGGTGGGTGAATGCTGGCGTGCTGCTGGGCCCCTCTTCCTCTGGTGACTGGCCAGCCAAGTCTCCAGGAGTCTTGTTAGGGTGGGCAGCGGTCGGCACAGCACAAACTGTGAGCTCAAATCCACAGAACAAAAGTGGGAGAAGAGGAGAAGACACTGGCAGGATGGACTGCCACAAAACTCTTGGCATTCATGACATCTGTCCTTTAAATCATGCAAGGCATCATCATGCTTCAGACATGAGACAGCCTAAGTATTTAAGTATTTCAAATAAACAAATTGTTTTTCAGAATTGGTAATTGCTAAGTTGGCAAATTGCTATTGGAAAAATTGGCTGTCCTTGACTCAATGATTCAGCCAGCTAGTCCCTTGCCAAACTAGTTTGTTGGGCAAATTCCACCTTGAGAATTTATCTGCTCCTGTCAAAGCCAGATTCTCCCTGCCTGAGGGGAGGCTGGACTTGACCTTCTGACTCAGGATATGCTGACTTGGGTCCTTAGGTCCAAAGATGGCCCTCTTGGGCCCATTGTGGGCTGGTCCTCTTCCATGATGGGGTGGTGGAGGGCAGGCCCCACCTGATTCACCCTTGACTTCATCCAGGCAGGTGAAGTTCCCTGCAGGAGTCACCTGAGCCCAGCCCCTCAGACCAGGATCCATCATGTTTAGGAGGATTTGGGGCTATCTCAGGTTCTTTGACTAGAAAGGGGTCCCACTCTTAGGGGTCTGCCCTCTGTGGGGCACAGATGGCTTGCTGGGGCCCATGGACTGGGCTGGGTGGACGGGAATCTGGTCACAGCAGCAGCAGCTGGAAGGCCAAGTGGGAGGGCACCAGGGCCTGGGGCCCATGTCTGGTCCTGGGCCTCCCCAGGCCTCTTGCCTTCTCCCCAGCAGGCATTTGGGATCTGTGTCTGGACCCAGCCTTGCCCGGGAGGTCTAGGGCCATGGAGTGTTGTTATTAGAATCACAGTGCTCACACCAAGGCAATGCATTAAATTAGCAGGGCAGGGTCTCATGGGCAGGGGACCATGTGGAGGGGGTGGGGGGAAGGGCAGTTGTCCCCAGAGGCTGTGGTGGGCCTGGCTCTGGGCTGGGCAGTGGGCCAGGGTCCTGCTGTGTGGCTGAGCTCTGACAACAGGCTGTCTGGGTCTGGTGAGCTCCTGAGAGCGGGGACTGGTGGAGAGTACCCTAGGGTGGGAGCTCATGAGGAGGGGGTCTGTGGGGTCTGGAAGCCATTCTAGAGCAGGCAGATGACATTTATCAGGGGAACAGGCATAGAAAGGACCCTTGTGCGAGTGGGGGACACAAGCCTCAGAAGAAACAGGGAAGGGGCTTTGACGGGTCCAGGGAGAATCCCTCAGGTTTCCTAGAACAATTCCCACCAGCCATGTCCCAGGTGTCCCCCACCCCCCAACCCTCTGCAGCGCCAGCCCAATGCCCTGGGCAAAACATCCTGGACTCTGGCTGTTACAAAAGGAGGACAGGGTCGTCGGGACCCGCCTGAGCTCCAGGCCCCCCACTTTCACAGCCCCTTCTGGGTCCAGAAGTTCATATGTATATAAATGAAAAATGTGCACGAATCATATTATTGTATTCTTTTTCATAAAGAGGGCCCCTCTAAATTGTTTAAGCCCCAATTCACCCCTGCCCAAAGGAGATAGCAATGGCATGTGTGGGGCCATGGTCTTGAGACCCAGAGGTCCTGCTGCCCACGGTACCCACTGTCCACCCTAGGGGGACAGGCCGTAGCCCTGGAGCCCCCAAACACCACACAGGAATGCCAGAGGGCCTCAGCTCCTGTGTCCCACGCTGGGAGGGCCCACAGTCCAGTAAACTAATCAGGCGCCAACACACCCAGGAGAGCAGCTCCAGGAGCCTGCACTGGGGAGAGAGCCTCAGACCACTGCCCCAGGCCTGCACCCCAGAAGTAGGAGCATGGGAAGACCTCTCCTTGGCTCCTGGTCAGCGGAAGTCACATTCCCCAGCCCTCTGGCTCCAAGGCAGCCTCATGTCCCAGTCACTCCTTGGCCCACCCTACCGGTTGGTCAGAGCTCACTGCCAAAGTGTGCCTCAGTGATGAGTGGAGGGAACAGGTGTTTACCAGGAGCTTGCATGCTTTGTCTCAGGGACGATTAGTGACACAGCCAGGAAGGCACACTATCCCCATTTTACAGATGAGGAAACGGAGGCTCAGGTTGGGCTGGTGACTAAGGGAAGCAGCATGTGGCAGGTGGCTTGAGGCATGTCTGTCCATCACGAGTAACTAGGGAGCAGCCCTGCCACTCCTCATGTGATGCACCAGGAGTCAGGGAAGCTGCTTTCTAGGGGATTCTAGATGGGGCCAGAAGCATCTCCCTGAGTGGTGGTGGAGGCCTCTGTCTACTCCTCCAGGACTGCCAGGGGATAGGAGGGCACCGCTGACCTCACAGACACTCTTGGGTGAGTGAGCATCAGCTGAGTGACGCCAAGTGACTACACTTCTGCCCAGTGCTGTGCCCCCTTCTGCCTTGGGCAAGGCGCCACCCTGAACGCCCCACCTGTCCCATGGAGGCCACAAACTGCTCTGCAGAACCAGGGTCTCCAGGAATGGGGAGGGCAGTCACCCTTAATCCACTTGTGTTCGTGACCCAAAGGACTGCCCAGGTCTCCAGGCCCATAGAACCCCCAAACCTCTTACTGGGCCACACTGGGGACCTTGAGCAGCAGGCTTGGAATCCTAGGCCTTGTCTCCAGGTATCTATCAGTACCCAGGCTTGGGAAGCTTTGGTCTCAGGGGGACTGGCACTCAGGCGCTCTGCCTCAAGGAAGAGGCATGTCCAGATCTCTCCTGTCCAGACTCAGCCCTGCTCCCTGCCCCTATCCTTCACAGGGTCCCTAGGACAGGGTTACAGAAGTCTCATGCTGTCAGGGGATGCTGCCACCCCAGTGCCAGGGTGGCTCCGCCCAGCCCCTTCCTGCTGCCGCCCTCGCTGACTCACCTGTCCAGCCTCCTACTGGGCTGGGGCGAGGGCTTATTGCCCCAGAGCCTAGACGGGCACCAGAGGCAGCTATAAAAGCATGTTGGGCCAGTCCTCAGCATCCTAGTTGGCCACCGTCTGCTGCCACACGATGCTGGGAGGCCTGGGGAAGCTGGCTGCCGAGGGCCTGGCCCACCGCACCGAGAAGGCCACCGAGGGAGCCAGTGAGGACCTGGAGCTCCTTTCTATCCGGGCTGGGGGGATCTGGGGCCGACTGGGTCTGTTGGAGGCGGATCTTAGTAGGCAGATGAGGACCAGCGGGGAGGCCTTGGCCCCTCAGGAACCCTGGCTTCCAGCCCCA
>NW_026654339.1:0-9155 GCF_009828535.3 Hylobates moloch
CTGTTCTGTGCATTCAACTAACAGATTTGAAACTTACTTTTGATGGAACAGTTCTAAAACACTCTTTCTGTAGAAACTGCAAGTGGACATTCAGAGCGCTAAGGGGCATATAGTGGAAAAAGGAATATCTTCAAATAAAAACTACACAGAAGCATTCTGTGAAACTTCTTTCTGTTCTCTGTGTTCATCTAACAGAGTTGAACCTTACTTTTGATTGAGCAGTTCTGAAACACTCTTTCTCTAGAAACTGCAAGGGGATACTCAGAGCGCTAAGAGGCCTAGAGTGGAAAAAGGAATATCTTCAAATAAAAACTACACAGAAGCATTCTGTGTAACTTCTTTCTGTTCTGTGCATTCAACTAACAGAGTAGAACCTTACTTTTGATTGCGCAGTTCTGAAACACTCTTTCTGTAGAAACTGCAAGTGGACATTCGGAGGGCTGTGGGGCCTATAGTGGAAAAAGGGATATCTTCAACTGAAAACTAAACAGAAGCATTCTGTGAAACTTCTTTCTGTTCAGTGCATTAAAATAACAGAGTTGAACCTTTCTTTCAATTGAGCAGTTCTGAAAAACTCTTTTGGGAGAAACTGCAAGAGGACATTCGGAGGGCTACGGGGCCTATAGTAGAAAAAGGAATAAGTTCATATAAAAACTACACAGAAGCATTCTGTGGAAATTCTTTCCGTTCTGTGCATTCAACTAGCACAGTTGAACCTTACATTTGACGTAGCACTTCTGAAACACTCTTTCTGTAGAAACTGCAAGAGGACACTTGGAGCGCTAAGGGGCCTACAGTGGAAAAAGGAATATCTTCCAATTGAAACTACACTGAAGCATTCTGTGAAACTTCTTTCTGTTCTGTTCATTCAACTAAGAGAGTTGAAGCATACTTTTGATTCAGCAGTTTGGAAACACTCTATCTGTGTAGACTGCAAGGGGACATTAGGAGGGCTAAGGTTCCTGTAGTGGAAAAAGCTAAATCTTAAAATAAAAACTACAGAGAAGCAATCTGTGAAACTTCTTTCTGTTCTGTGCATTCAACTACCACAGTTGAACCTTACTTTGGATGTAGGAGTTCTGAAACAGTCTTTCTGTAGAAAGAGCAAGGGGCTATTCGGAGCGCTAAGAGGCCTATAGTGGAAAAAGGAATATCTTCAAATAAAAACTACACGGAAGCATTATGTGAAACTTCTTCCTGTTCTGTGCAATCAACTAACAAAGTTGAACCATACTTTTGATTGAGCAGTTCTGAAACACTCTGTCTGTAGAAATTGCAAGTGGACATTCTGAGCGCTAAGGGGCCTATTGTGGAGAAAGGAATGTCTTCAAATAAAAACTACACAGAAGCATTCTGTGAAAATTCTTTCTGTTCTGTGCATTCATCTAACAGAGTTGAACCTTACTTTTGATTGAGCAGTTTTGAAACACTCTTTCTGTAGAAACTGTAAGTGGACTTTTGGAGCACTAAGGTTCCTAGAGTGGAAAAAGGAATATCTTCAAATAAAGGCTACTCGGAAGCATTCTCTGAAACTTCTTTCTCTTCTGTGCATTCAAGTAACAGAGTTGAACCTTACTTTGATTAAGCAGTTCTGAAACACTCTTTCTGTAGAAACTGCAAGTGGACATTAGGAGCGCTAAGAGCCCTATAGTGGAAAAAGGGCTATCGTCAAATGAAAACTACATAGAAGCATTCTGTGAAACATTTTTCTGTTCTGTGCATTCAACTAACAGAGTTGAAACATACTTTTGATTGAGCAGTTCTGAAACACTCTTTCTGTAGAAACTGCATGTGGACATTCGGAGCGCTAAAGGGCCTATAGTGGAAAAGGGAACATCTTCAAATAAAAACTACACAGAAGCCTTCTATGAAACCTCTTTCTGTTCTGTGCATTCAACTAACAGAGTTGAAACTTACTTTTGATTGAGGAGATCTGAAACACTTTTTCAGTAGAAACTGCAAGTGGACATTCCGAGCGCTAAGGGGCCAATAGTGGAAAAAGGAATATCTTCAAATGAAAACTACACAGAAGCCTTCTGTGAAACTTCTTTCTGTTCTGTTCATTCAACTAACAGAGTAGAACCTTCCTTTCCATTGAGCAGTTCTGAAACACTCTTTCTGTAGAAATTGCAAGTGGACATTCAGAGCTCTTAGGGGCCTATAGTGGAAAAAGGAATCTCTTCAAATAAAAACTACACAGAAATATTCTCTGAAACTACTTTCTTTTCTGTGCATTCTACTAACAGAGTTGAACCTTACATTTGATTGAGCAGTTCTGAAACACTCTTTCTGTAGAAACTGCAAGTGGACATTCGGAGCACTACGGGGCCTATAGAGGAAAAAGGAATATCTTCAAATAAAAACTACACAGAAGCATTCTGTGAAACTTCTTTCTTTTCTGTGCATTCTACTAACAGAGTTGAACCTTATGTTTGATTGAGCAGTTCTGAAACACTCTTTCTGTAGAAACTGCAAGTGTACATTCCGAGCGCTATGGGGCCAAAGTGGAAAAAGGAATATCTTCAGATAAAAACTACACAGAAGCATTCTGTGAAACTACTTTCTGTTCTCTGCATTCAACTAACAGAGTTGAACTTTACTTTTGATTGAGCAGTTCTGAAACACTCCTTCTGTAGAAACTGCAGGTGGACATTCGGAACGCTAAGGGCCCTATAGTGGAAAAAACATTATCTTCAAATAAAAACTACACAGAAGCATTCTGTGAAACTTCTTTCTGTTCTGTGCATTCTACTAACAGAGTTGAAGCTTACATTTGATTGAGCAGTTCTGAAACACTCTAACTGCAGAAACTGGAAGGGGACATTCGGAGCGCTAAGGAGCCTATAGTGGGAAAAGGAATATCTTCAAATAAAATCTACACAGAAGCATTCTGTGAAACTACTTTCTGTTCTGTCCATTAATCTAACAGAGTTCAACCTTACTTTTGATGTAGCAGTTCTGAAACACTCCTTCTGTAGAAACTGCAAGGGGACATTCCGAGCGCTCAGGGGCCTACAGTGGAGAAAGGAATGTATTAAAAACAAAAACTGTTCAGAAGCATTCTGTTAAACTTCTTTCTGTTCTGTGCATTCAACTAACAGAGTTGAACCTTACATTTGATAGAGCAGTTCCGAAAGACTCTTTCTGTAGAAACTGCAAGTGAACATTCGGAGCGCTGAGGGCCCTATAGTGCAAAAAGAAATATCTTCAAATAAAACCTACACAGTAGCCTGCTGTGATACTTCTTTCTGTTCTGTTCATTCAACTAACAGAGTTGAACCTTACTTTTGTTTGAGCAGTTCTGAAACTCTCTTTCTGTAGAAACTGCAAGTGGACATTCGGAGAGCTAAGGGGCCTATTGTGGAAAAGGGTACATCTTCAAATAAAAACTACACACCAACATTCTGTGAAATTTCTTTCTTTTCTGTGCATTCTTCTAACAGAGTTGAACTTTACTATTGATTGAGCAGTTCTGAAACACTCTTTCTGTAGAAACTGCAAGTGGAAATTCGGAGCTCTAAGGGGCCTATAGAGGAAAAAGGAGTATCTTCAAATAAAAACTACACAGAAGCATTCTGTGAAACTTCTTTCTGTTCTCTGCATTCAGCTAACAGATTTGAAACTTAGTTTTCATTGAGGAGATCTGAAACACTCTTTCTGTGGAAACTGCAAGTGGATATTCAGAGCGCTTAGGGGCCAGTAGGGGAAAAAGAAAAATCTTTAAGTAAAAACTACACTGAACAATTCTGTGAAACTTATTTCTGTTCTGTGTATTCAACTAACCATGTTGAAGCATACATTTGATTGGGCAGTTCCGAAACACCGTTTTTGTAGAAACTGCAACTCTACATTCGGAGCACCATGGGGCCTATAGTGGAAAAAGGAATATCTTCAAATTGAAACTACACTGAAGCATTTTGTGAAACTTCTTTCTGTTCTCTGCATTCAACTAACAGAGAAGAAGCATACTATTGATTGAGCAGTTCTCAAACAGTCTATCTGTAGAAACTGCAAGGGGACAATAAGAGGGCTAAGGGGACTCTAGTGGATGAAGATATGTCTTCAAATAAAAACTACACAGGAGCATTCTGTGAAACTACTTTCTGTTCTGTGCATTCAAATAACAGAGTTGAATCTCACTTTTCATACAGCAGTTCTGAAAAACTCTTTGTGTAGAAACTGCAAGTGGACATTCGGAGCTCTATGGGTCCTATAGTTGAAAAAGATATAACTTCATAAAAAAACCACACAGAAGCATTCTGTGAAACTACTTTCTGTTCTTTGCATTCAACTAACGCAGTTGAACCTTTTTTTGATGTAGCAGTTCTGAAACACTCTGTCTGTAGAAACTGCCAGCGGACATTCAGAGCGCTAAGGGGACTATAGTGGAAAAAAGGATGTCTTCAAATACAAACTACACAGAAGCATTCTGTGATACTTCCTTCTGTTCTGTTCATTGAACAACAGATTTGAGCCTTACTTTTGATTGAGGAGTTCTGAAACACTCTTTCTGTAGAAACTTCAAGAGGATATTTGGAGCGCTAAGGGCCCTATAATGGAAAAAATATTATCTTAAAATAAAAACTACACAGAAGCATTCTGTGAAACATATTTCTGTTCTGCTTATTCAACTAACAGATTTGAACGTTACTTTTGATTGAGCAGTTCTGAAACACTCTTTCTGTAGAAACTGCAAGTGGACATTAGGAGAGCTGTCGGTCCTATAGTGGAAAAAGGGATATCTTCAAAGGAAAACTACACAGAAGCATTCTATGAAACTTCTTTCTGTTCTGTGCATTCTACTAACAGACTTAAACTTTACTTTTGTTTGAGCAGTTCTGAAACACTCTATCTGTAGAAACTGCAAGGGGAAATTTGGAGGGCTAAGGGGCCTATAGTGGAAAAAGATATATCTTCAAATAAAAGCGGCTCAGAAGCATTCTGTGAAACTTCTTTCTCTTCTGTGCATTCAAGTAACAGAGTTGAACCTTACTTTTGATGGAGCAGTTCTGAAAAACTCTTTCTGTTGAAACTGCAAGTGGAAATTCGGAGGGCTGTGGGGCCTACAGGGGAAAAAGGTATATCTTCAAATAAAAACTGCACAGAAGCATTCTGTGAAACATCTTTCAGTTCTGTGCATTCAAGAACCAGAATTGAAACATACTTTTGATTGAGGAGTTCTGAAACACTCTTTCTGTGGAAACTGCAAGTGGATACTCAGAGCGCTAAGGGGCCTGTAGGGGGAAAAGGAATATCTTTAAGTAAAAACTACACTGAAGCATTCTGTGAAACTTCTTTGTGTTCTGTGTATTCAACTAACCATGTTGAAGCTTACTTTGATTTAGCATTTCTGAAACACTGTTTCTGTAGAAACCGCAAGGGGATATTATGAGGGCTACGGGGCCTATAGTGGAGAAAGGAATATCTTCAAATAAAAGCTACGCAGAAGAATTCTGTGAAAACAATTTCCGTTCTGTTCATTCAACTATCAGAGTTGAACCTTACGTTTGATTGAACAGTTCTGAAACACTGTTTCTGTAGAAACTGCAAGTGTACATTCGGAGAGCTATGGGGCCTATAGTGGAAAAAGGAATATCTTCAAATTGAAACTACACTGAAGCGTTCTGTGAAACTTCTTTCTGTTCTCTGCTTTCAACTAACAGAGTTGAAACGTACAATTGATTGAGCAGTTCTGAAACACTCTATCTGTAGAAACTGCAAGCGGACAATAAGAGGGCTAAGGGGCCTATAGTGGAAAAAGGTATGTCTTCAAATAAAAACTACACAGAAGCATTCTGTGAAACTTTTTCTGTTCTGTGCATTCAAATAACAGAGGTGAACCTCGCTTTTAATAGAGCAGTTCTGAAACACCCTTTCTGTAGAATCTGGAAATGGACATTCGGAGCGCTGTGGGTCTTATACTGGAAAAAGGGATATCTTCAAAAGAAAACTACATAGAAGCATTCTGTGAAACTTCTTTCTGTTCTGTGCATTCTACTAACAGATTTGAGCCATACTTTTGATTGAGCAGTTCTGAAACACTCTTTCTGTAGAAACTGCAGGTGGACTTTCGGAGCGCTAAGGGGCCAATAGTGGAAAAAGGAATATCTTCAAATAAAACTACACAGAAGCATTCTGTGAAATTTCCTTCTGTTCTGTGCATTCAACTATCAGAGTTGAACTATACTTTTGATTGAGCAGTTCTGAAACACTCTTTCTGTAGAAACTACAATTGGACATTCGGAGCGCTAAGGGCCCTATTGTGGAAAAAAAAGTATCTTCAAATAAAAACAACACAGAAGCATTCTGTGAAACTTCTTTCGGTTCTGTTCATTCAACAAACAGAGTTGAAGCTTACTTTTTATTAAGCAATTCTAAAATTCTCTTTCCGTAGAAACTGCCAGGGGACATTCGGAGCCATGTGGGTCCTATAGTGGAAAAAGGGATATCTTCAAATGAAAACTACACAGAAGAATTCTGTGAGAATTCTTTCCATTCTGTGCATTCTACTAACAGAGTTGAACCTTACTTTTGATTGAGCAGCTCTGAAACACTCTTTCTGTAGGAACTGCATGTGGACATTCTGAGCGCTAAGGGGCCAAGAGTGGAAAAAGGAATATCTTCAAATAAAAACTACACAGAAGCATTCTGTGAAACTTCTTTCTGTTCTGTGCATTCAACTAACAGAGTTGAACTTTACATTTGATTGGCCAGTTCTGAAACACGCTTTCTGTAGAAACTGCCATTGTACATTCAGAGCGCTATGGGGCCTATAGTGGAAAAAGGAATATCTTCAAATTGAAACTACACTGAAGCATTCTGTGAAACTTCTTTCTGTTCTGTGCATTCAACTGACAGATTTGAAGCTTACTTTTGATTGAGCAGTTCTGAAACACTCTATCTGTAGAAACTGCAAGGACAAATTTGGAGCGCGTGGGGCCTATAGTGGAAAAGGTTATATCTTCAGATAAAAGCGACTCAGAAGAATTTATGGAAACTTCTTTCTCTTCTGTGCATACAAGTAACAGATTTGAACCTTACGTTTGATTGAACAGTTCTGAAACACTCTTTTTGTAGAAACTGCAAGTGGACATCCTTAGCGCTGTGGGTCCTACAGCGGAAAAAGGGATATCTTCAAATTAAAACTACACAGAATCATTCTGTGAAACTTCTTTCTGTTCTGTGCATTCTACTAACAGAGTTGAACCTTACTTTTGATTGAGCAGTTCTGAAACACACTTTCTGTAGAAACCGCAACTGCACAATTGGAGCGCTAAGTTGGCTATAGTGGAAAAAGGAATATCTCCAAAGAAACACTACCCAGAAATATTCTGTGAAACTTCTTTCTTTTCTGTGCATTCAACTAACAGATCTGAGGTTTGCTTTTTTTGAGCAGTTCTGAAAACACTTTCTGTAGAAACTGCATGTGGACATTCGGAGCGCTAAGTGGCCTAGAGTGGAGAATGAATATCTTCAAATAAAAACTACACAGAAGCAATCTGTGAAAACACTTTCTGTTCTGTTCATTCAACTATCAGGGTTGAACCTTACGTTTGATTGAGCAGTTCTGAAACACTGTTTCTGTAGAAACTGCAAGTCTACATTCGGAGCGGTATGGGGTCTATATTGGAAAAAGGAATAGTTTCAAATTGAAACTACACTGAAGCATTCTGTGAAACATTTTCTGTTCTCTGCATTCAACTAAAAGAGATGAAGCGTACTATTGATTGAGCAATTTTGAAACACTCATCTGTAGAAACTGCAAGGGGACAGTAAGAGGGCTAAGGGGCCTATAGTGGAAGAAGGTATGTCTTCAAATAAAAACTACACAGAAGCATTCTGTGAAACTTCTTTCTGTTCTGTGCATTCAAATAACAGAGTTGAACTTTACTTTTGATTGAGCAGTTCTGAAACACTCTTTCTGTAGAAACTGCAAGTGTACTTTCTGAGCGCTCTGGGGCCAAAGTGGAAAAAGGTATATCTTCACATAAAAACTACACAGAAGCATTCTGTGAAATTTCTTTCTGTTCTGTGCATTCAACTAACAGAGTTGAACTTTACTTTTGATTGAGCAGTTCTGAAACCCTCTTTCTGTAGAAACTACATGTGGACATTCTGAACACTAAAGGCCCTATAGTGGAAAAAAGATTATCTTCAAATAAAAACTACACAGAAGCATTCTGTGAAACTTCTTTCTGTTCTGTTCATTCAACTAACAGAGTTGAACCTCACTTTTGATACAGCAGTTCTGAAACACTCTTTCTGTAGAAACTGCAAGTGGACATTCGGAGCGCTATGGGACCTATAGTTGAAAAAGGAATAACTTCATATAAAAACTACACAGAAGCATTCTGTGAAACTTCTTTGTGTTCTTTGGATTCAACTAACACAGTTGAACCTTATTTTTGATGTAGCAGTTCTGAAACACTCTTTCTGTAGAAACTGCCAGTGGACATTCGGAGCGCTAAGGGGACTACAGTGGAAAAAGAGATATCTTCAAATAAAAACTACACAGAAGCATTCTGTGAAACTTCCTTCTGTTCTGTGCATTGAACAACAGAGTTGAGCCTTACTTTTGATTGAGGAGTTCTGAAACACTCTTTCTGTAGAAACTGCAGGTGGACATTCGGAGCGCTAAGGGCCCTATAGTGGAAAATGATTATCTTTAAGTAAAAAATTCACAGAAGCATTCTGTGAAAATTCTTTCTGTTCTGTACATTCAACTAACAGAGTTGAACCTTACGTTTGATTGAGCAGTTCTGAAACACTATTTCTGTAGAAACTGGAAGTGTACTATCTGAGCGCTCTGGGGCCAAAGTGGAAAAAGGTATATCTTCAGATAAAAACTACACAGAAGCATTCTGTGAAATTTCTTTCTGTTCTGTGCATTCAACTAACAGAGTTGAACTTTACTTTTGATTGAGCAGTTCTGAAACACTCTTTCTGTAGAAACTGCAGGTGGACATTCGGAGCGCTATGGGCCCTATAGTGGAAAAATGATTATCTTCAAATAAAAACTACACAGAAGCATTCTGGGAAATTTCTGTCTCTTCTGTGCATTCCAGTAACAGAGTTGAAACTTACTTTTGATTGAGCAGTTCTGAAACACTCTTTCTGTAGAAACTGCAAGTGGACATTCTTAGCGCTGTGGGTCC
>NW_026654340.1:0-9155 GCF_009828535.3 Hylobates moloch
CTGTTCTGTGCATTCAACTAACAGATTTGAAACTTACTTTTGATGGAGCAGTTCTAAAACACTCTTTCTGTAGAAACTGCAAGTGGACATTCAGAGCGCTAAGGGGCATATAGTGGAAAAAGGAATATCTTCAAATAAAAACTACACAGAAGCATTCTGTGAAACTTCTTTCTGTTCTCTGTGTTCATCTAACAGAGTTGAACCTTACTTTTGATTGAGCAGTTCTGAAACACTCTTTCTCTAGAAACTGCAAGGGGATACTCAGAGCGCTAAGAGGCCTAGAGTGGAAAAAGGAATATCTTCAAATAAAAACTACACAGAAGCATTCTGTGTAACTTCTTTCTGTTCTGTGCATTCAACTAACAGAGTAGAACCTTACTTTTGATTGCGCAGTTCTGAAACACTCTTTCTGTAGAAACTGCAAGTGGACATTCGGAGGGCTGTGGGGCCTATAGTGGAAAAAGGGATATCTTCAACTGAAAACTAAACAGAAGCATTCTGTGAAACTTCTTTCTGTTCAGTGCATTAAAATAACAGAGTTGAACCTTTCTTTCAATTGAGCAGTTCTGAAAAACTCTTTTGGGAGAAACTGCAAGAGGACATTCGGAGGGCTACGGGGCCTATAGTAGAAAAAGGAATAAGTTCATATAAAAACTACACAGAAGCATTCTGTGGAAATTCTTTCCGTTCTGTGCATTCAACTAGCACAGTTGAACCTTACATTTGACGTAGCACTTCTGAAACACTCTTTCTGTAGAAACTGCAAGAGGACACTTGGAGCGCTAAGGGGCCTACAGTGGAAAAAGGAATATCTTCCAATTGAAACTACACTGAAGCATTCTGTGAAACTTCTTTCTGTTCTGTTCATTCAACTAAGAGAGTTGAAGCATACTTTTGATTCAGCAGTTTGGAAACACTCTATCTGTGTAGACTGCAAGGGGACATTAGGAGGGCTAAGGTTCCTGTAGTGGAAAAAGCTAAATCTTAAAATAAAAACTACAGAGAAGCAATCTGTGAAACTTCTTTCTGTTCTGTGCATTCAACTACCACAGTTGAACCTTACTTTGGATGTAGGAGTTCTGAAACAGTCTTTCTGTAGAAAGAGCAAGGGGCTATTCGGAGCGCTAAGAGGCCTATAGTGGAAAAAGGAATATCTTCAAATAAAAACTACACGGAAGCATTATGTGAAACTTCTTCCTGTTCTGTGCAATCAACTAACAAAGTTGAACCATACTTTTGATTGAGCAGTTCTGAAACACTCTGTCTGTAGAAATTGCAAGTGGACATTCTGAGCGCTAAGGGGCCTATTGTGGAGAAAGGAATGTCTTCAAATAAAAACTACACAGAAGCATTCTGTGAAAATTCTTTCTGTTCTGTGCATTCATCTAACAGAGTTGAACCTTACTTTTGATTGAGCAGTTTTGAAACACTCTTTCTGTAGAAACTGTAAGTGGACTTTTGGAGCACTAAGGTTCCTAGAGTGGAAAAAGGAATATCTTCAAATAAAGGCTACTCGGAAGCATTCTCTGAAACTTCTTTCTCTTCTGTGCATTCAAGTAACAGAGTTGAACCTTACTTTGATTAAGCAGTGCTGAAACACTCTTTCTGTAGAAACTGCAAGTGGACATTAGGAGCGCTAAGAGCCCTATAGTGGAAAAAGGGCTATCGTCAAATGAAAACTACATAGAAGCATTCTGTGAAACATTTTTCTGTTCTGTGCATTCAACTAACAGAGTTGAAACATACTTTTGATTGAGCAGTTCTGAAACACTCTTTCTGTAGAAACTGCATGTGGACATTCGGAGCGCTAAAGGGCCTATAGTGGAAAAGGGAACATCTTCAAATAAAAACTACACAGAAGCCTTCTATGAAACCTCTTTCTGTTCTGTGCATTCAACTAACAGAGTTGAAACTTACTTTTGATTGAGGAGATCTGAAACACTTTTTCAGTAGAAACTGCAAGTGGACATTCCGAGCGCTAAGGGGCCAATAGTGGAAAAAGGAATATCTTCAAATGAAAACTACACAGAAGCCTTCTGTGAAACTTCTTTCTGTTCTGTTCATTCAACTAACAGAGTAGAACCTTCCTTTCCATTGAGCAGTTCTGAAACACTCTTTCTGTAGAAATTGCAAGTGGACATTCAGAGCTCTTAGGGGCCTATAGTGGAAAAAGGAATCTCTTCAAATAAAAACTACACAGAAATATTCTCTGAAACTACTTTCTTTTCTGTGCATTCTACTAACAGAGTTGAACCTTACATTTGATTGAGCAGTTCTGAAACACTCTTTCTGTAGAAACTGCAAGTGGACATTCGGAGCACTACGGGGCCTATAGAGGAAAAAGGAATATCTTCAAATAAAAACTACACAGAAGCATTCTGTGAAACTTCTTTCTTTTCTGTGCATTCTACTAACAGAGTTGAACCTTATGTTTGATTGAGCAGTTCTGAAACACTCTTTCTGTAGAAACTGCAAGTGTACATTCCGAGCGCTATGGGGCCAAAGTGGAAAAAGGAATATCTTCAGATAAAAACTACACAGAAGCATTCTGTGAAACTACTTTCTGTTCTCTGCATTCAACTAACAGAGTTGAACTTTACTTTTGATTGAGCAGTTCTGAAACACTCCTTCTGTAGAAACTGCAGGTGGACATTCGGAACGCTAAGGGCCCTATAGTGGAAAAAACATTATCTTCAAATAAAAACTACACAGAAGCATTCTGTGAAACTTCTTTCTGTTCTGTGCATTCTACTAACAGAGTTGAAGCTTACATTTGATTGAGCAGTTCTGAAACACTCTAACTGCAGAAACTGGAAGGGGACATTCGGAGCGCTAAGGAGCCTATAGTGGGAAAAGGAATATCTTCAAATAAAATCTACACAGAAGCATTCTGTGAAACTACTTTCTGTTCTGTCCATTAATCTAACAGAGTTCAACCTTACTTTTGATGTAGCAGTTCTGAAACACTCCTTCTGTAGAAACTGCAAGGGGACATTCCGAGCGCTCAGGGGCCTACAGTGGAGAAAGGAATGTATTAAAAACAAAAACTGTTCAGAAGCATTCTGTTAAACTTCTTTCTGTTCTGTGCATTCAACTAACAGAGTTGAACCTTACATTTGATAGAGCAGTTCCGAAAGACTCTTTCTGTAGAAACTGCAAGTGAACATTCGGAGCGCTGAGGGCCCTATAGTGCAAAAAGAAATATCTTCAAATAAAACCTACACAGTAGCCTGCTGTGATACTTCTTTCTGTTCTGTTCATTCAACTAACAGAGTTGAACCTTACTTTTGTTTGAGCAGTTCTGAAACTCTCTTTCTGTAGAAACTGCAAGTGGACATTCGGAGAGCTAAGGGGCCTATTGTGGAAAAGGGTACATCTTCAAATAAAAACTACACACCAACATTCTGTGAAATTTCTTTCTTTTCTGTGCATTCTTCTAACAGAGTTGAACTTTACTATTGATTGAGCAGTTCTGAAACACTCTTTCTGTAGAAACTGCAAGTGGAAATTCGGAGCTCTAAGGGGCCTATAGAGGAAAAAGGAGTATCTTCAAATAAAAACTACACAGAAGCATTCTGTGAAACTTCTTTCTGTTCTCTGCATTCAGCTAACAGATTTGAAACTTAGTTTTCATTGAGGAGATCTGAAACACTCTTTCTGTGGAAACTGCAAGTGGATATTCAGAGCGCTTAGGGGCCAGTAGGGGAAAAAGAAAAATCTTTAAGTAAAAACTACACTGAACAATTCTGTGAAACTTATTTCTGTTCTGTGTATTCAACTAACCATGTTGAAGCATACATTTGATTGGGCAGTTCCGAAACACCGTTTTTGTAGAAACTGCAACTCTACATTCGGAGCACCATGGGGCCTATAGTGGAAAAAGGAATATCTTCAAATTGAAACTACACTGAAGCATTTTGTGAAACTTCTTTCTGTTCTCTGCATTCAACTAACAGAGAAGAAGCATACTATTGATTGAGCAGTTCTCAAACAGTCTATCTGTAGAAACTGCAAGGGGACAATAAGAGGGCTAAGGGGACTCTAGTGGATGAAGATATGTCTTCAAATAAAAACTACACAGGAGCATTCTGTGAAACTACTTTCTGTTCTGTGCATTCAAATAACAGAGTTGAATCTCACTTTTCATACAGCAGTTCTGAAAAACTCTTTGTGTAGAAACTGCAAGTGGACATTTGGAGCTCTATGGGTCCTATAGTTGAAAAAGATATAACTTCATAAAAAAACCACACAGAAGCATTCTGTGAAACTACTTTCTGTTCTTTGCATTCAACTAACGCAGTTGAACCTTTTTTTGATGTAGCAGTTCTGAAACACTCTGTCTGTAGAAACTGCCAGCGGACATTCAGAGCGCTAAGGGGACTATAGTGGAAAAAAGGATGTCTTCAAATACAAACTACACAGAAGCATTCTGTGATACTTCCTTCTGTTCTGTTCATTGAACAACAGATTTGAGCCTTACTTTTGATTGAGGAGTTCTGAAACACTCTTTCTGTAGAAACTTCAAGAGGATATTTGGAGCGCTAAGGGCCCTATAATGGAAAAAATATTATCTTAAAATAAAAACTACACAGAAGCATTCTGTGAAACATATTTCTGTTCTGCTTATTCAACTAACAGATTTGAACGTTACTTTTGATTGAGCAGTTCTGAAACACTCTTTCTGTAGAAACTGCAAGTGGACATTAGGAGAGCTGTCGGTCCTATAGTGGAAAAAGGGATATCTTCAAAGGAAAACTACACAGAAGCATTCTATGAAACTTCTTTCTGTTCTGTGCATTCTACTAACAGACTTAAACTTTACTTTTGTTTGAGCAGTTCTGAAACACTCTATCTGTAGAAACTGCAAGGGGAAATTTGGAGGGCTAAGGGGCCTATAGTGGAAAAAGATATATCTTCAAATAAAAGCGGCTCAGAAGCATTCTGTGAAACTTCTTTCTCTTCTGTGCATTCAAGTAACAGAGTTGAACCTTACTTTTGATGGAGCAGTTCTGAAAAACTCTTTCTGTTGAAACTGCAAGTGGAAATTCGGAGGGCTGTGGGGCCTACAGGGGAAAAAGGTATATCTTCAAATAAAAACTGCACAGAAGCATTCTGTGAAACATCTTTCAGTTCTGTGCATTCAAGAACCAGAATTGAAACATACTTTTGATTGAGGAGTTCTGAAACACTCTTTCTGTGGAAACTGCAAGTGGATACTCAGAGCGCTAAGGGGCCTGTAGGGGGAAAAGGAATATCTTTAAGTAAAAACTACACTGAAGCATTCTGTGAAACTTCTTTGTGTTCTGTGTATTCAACTAACCATGTTGAAGCTTACTTTGATTTAGCATTTCTGAAACACTGTTTCTGTAGAAACCGCAAGGGGATATTATGAGGGCTACGGGGCCTATAGTGGAGAAAGGAATATCTTCAAATAAAAGCTACGCAGAAGAATTCTGTGAAAACAATTTCCGTTCTGTTCATTCAACTATCAGAGTTGAACCTTACGTTTGATTGAACAGTTCTGAAACACTGTTTCTGTAGAAACTGCAAGTGTACATTCGGAGAGCTATGGGGCCTATAGTGGAAAAAGGAATATCTTCAAATTGAAACTACACTGAAGCGTTCTGTGAAACTTCTTTCTGTTCTCTGCTTTCAACTAACAGAGTTGAAACGTACAATTGATTGAGCAGTTCTGAAACACTCTATCTGTAGAAACTGCAAGCGGACAATAAGAGGGCTAAGGGGCCTATAGTGGAAAAAGGTATGTCTTCAAATAAAAACTACACAGAAGCATTCTGTGAAACTTTTTCTGTTCTGTGCATTCAAATAACAGAGGTGAACCTCGCTTTTAATAGAGCAGTTCTGAAACACCCTTTCTGTAGAATCTGGAAATGGACATTCGGAGCGCTGTGGGTCTTATACTGGAAAAAGGGATATCTTCAAAAGAAAACTACATAGAAGCATTCTGTGAAACTTCTTTCGTTCTGTGCATTCTACTAACAGATTTGAGCCATACTTTTGATTGAGCAGTTCTGAAACACTCTTTCTGTAGAAACTGCAGGTGGACTTTCGGAGCGCTAAGGGGCCAATAGTGGAAAAAGGAATATCTTCAAATAAAACTACACAGAAGCATTCTGTGAAATTTCCTTCTGTTCTGTGCATTCAACTATCAGAGTTGAACTATACTTTTGATTGAGCAGTTCTGAAACACTCTTTCTGTAGAAACTACAATTGGACATTCGGAGCGCTAAGGGCCCTATTGTGGAAAAAAAAGTATCTTCAAATAAAAACAACACAGAAGCATTCTGTGAAACTTCTTTCGGTTCTGTTCATTCAACAAACAGAGTTGAAGCTTACTTTTTATTAAGCAATTCTAAAATTCTCTTTCCGTAGAAACTGCCAGGGGACATTCGGAGCCATGTGGGTCCTATAGTGGAAAAAGGGATATCTTCAAATGAAAACTACACAGAAGAATTCTGTGAGAATTCTTTCCATTCTGTGCATTCTACTAACAGAGTTGAACCTTACTTTTGATTGAGCAGCTCTGAAACACTCTTTCTATAGGAACTGCATGTGGACATTCTGAGCGCTAAGGGGCCAAGAGTGGAAAAAGGAATATCTTCAAATAAAAACTACACAGAAGCATTCTGTGAAACTTCTTTCTGTTCTGTGCATTCAACTAACAGAGTTGAACTTTACATTTGATTGGCCAGTTCTGAAACACGCTTTCTGTAGAAACTGCCATTGTACATTCAGAGCGCTATGGGGCCTATAGTGGAAAAAGGAATATCTTCAAATTGAAACTACACTGAAGCATTCTGTGAAACTTCTTTCTGTTCTGTGCATTCAACTGACAGATTTGAAGCTTACTTTTGATTGAGCAGTTCTGAAACACTCTATCTGTAGAAACTGCAAGGACAAATTTGGAGCGCATGGGGCCTATAGTGGAAAAGGTTATATCTTCAGATAAAAGCGACTCAGAAGAATTTATGGAAACTTCTTTCTCTTCTGTGCATACAAGTAACAGATTTGAACCTTACGTTTGATTGAACAGTTCTGAAACACTCTTTTTGTAGAAACTGCAAGTGGACATCCTTAGCGCTGTGGGTCCTACAGCGGAAAAAGGAATATCTTCAAATTAAAACTACACAGAATCATTCTGTGAAACTTCTTTCTGTTCTGTGCATTCTACTAACAGAGTTGAACCTTACTTTTGATTGAGCAGTTCTGAAACACACTTTCTGTAGAAACCGCAACTGCACAATTGGAGCGCTAAGTTGGCTATAGTGGAAAAAGGAATATCTCCAAAGAAACACTACCCAGAAATATTCTGTGAAACTTCTTTCTTTTCTGTGCATTCAACTAACAGATCTGAGGTTTGCTTTTTTTGAGCAGTTCTGAAAACACTTTCTGTAGAAACTGCATGTGGACATTCGGAGCGCTAAGTGGCCTAGAGTGGAGAATGAATATCTTCAAATAAAAACTACACAGAAGCAATCTGTGAAAACACTTTCTGTTCTGTTCATTCAACTATCAGGGTTGAACCTTACGTTTGATTGAGCAGTTCTGAAACACTGTTTCTGTAGAAACTGCAAGTCTACATTCGGAGCGGTATGGGGTCTATATTGGAAAAAGGAATAGTTTCAAATTGAAACTACACTGAAGCATTCTGTGAAACATTTTCTGTTCTCTGCATTCAACTAAAAGAGATGAAGCGTACTATTGATTGAGCAATTTTGAAACACTCATCTGTAGAAACTGCAAGGGGACAGTAAGAGGGCTAAGGGGCCTATAGTGGAAGAAGGTATATCTTCAACTAAAAACTACACAGAAGCATTCTGTGAAACTTCTTTCTGTTCTGTGCATTCAAATAACAGAGTTGAACTTTACTTTAGATTGAGCAGTTCTGAAACACTATTTCTGTAGAAACTGCAAGTGTACTTTCTGAGCGCTCTGGGGACAAAGTGGAAAAAGGTATATCTTCAGATAAAAACTACACAGAAGCATTCTGTGAAATTTGTTTCCATTGTGTGCATTCAACTAACAGAGTTGAACTTTACTTTTGATTGAGCAGTTCTGAAACACTCTTTCTGTAGAAACTACATGTGGACATTCTGAACACTAAAGGCCCTCTAGTGGAAAAAATATTATCTTAAAATAAAAACTACAAAGAAGCCTTCTGTGAAACTTCTTTCTGTTCTGTTCATTCAACTAACAGAGGTTAATCTCACTTTTGATACAGCAGTTCTGAAACACTTTTTCTGTAGAAACTGCAAGTGGACATTCGGAGAGTTATGGGGCCTATAGTTGAAAAAGGAATAACTTCACATAAAAATTACACAAAAGCATTCTGTGAAACATCTTTGTGTTCTTTTTATTCAACTAACACAGTTGAACCTTATTTTTGATGTAGCAGTTCTGAAACACCCTTTCTGTAGAAACTGCCAGTGGACATTCGGAGCGCTAAGGGGACTCTAGTGGAAAAAGAGATATCTTCAAATAAAAACTAAACAGAAGCATTCTGTGAAACTTCCTTCTGTTCTGTGCATTGAACAACAGAGTTGAGCCTTACTTTTGATTGAGCAGTTCTGAAACACTATTTCTACAGAAACTGCAGGTGGATTTTCTGAGCGCTAAGAGCCTTATAGTGGAAAAAATATTATCTTTAAGTAAAAAATTCACAGAAGAATTCTGTGAAAATTCTTTCTGTTCTGTACATTCAAATAACAGAGTTGAACCTTACGTTTGATTGAGCAGTTCTGAAACACTATTTCTGTAGAAACTGGAAGTGTACTATCTGAGCGCTCTGGGGCCAAAGTGGAAAAAGGTATATCTTCAGATAAAAACTACACAGAAGCATTCTGTGAAATTTCTTTCTGTTCTGTGCATTCAACTAACAGAGTTGAACTTTACTTTTGATTGAGCAGTTCTGAAACACTCTTTCTGTAGAAACTGCAGGTGGACATTCGGAGCGCTAAGGGCCCTATAGTGGAAAAAAGATTATCTTCAAATAAAAACTACACAGAAGCATTCTGGGAAATTTCTGTCTCTTCTGTGCATTCCAGTAACAGAGTTGAAACTTACTTTTGATTGAGCAGTTCTGAAACACTCTTTCTGTAGAAACTGCAAGTGGACATTCTTAGCGCTGTGGGTCC
>NW_026654341.1:0-9155 GCF_009828535.3 Hylobates moloch
TGGAGTGGAGTGGAGTGGAGTGGAGTGGAGTGGAGTGGTGTGGAGTGCAGTGGAGTGGAATGGAATGGAATGGGATGGAATGGAATGGAATTGAATGTAATAGAATGGAATGGTGAAATGAATTGTGAGCTGAGATTGTTCCACTACACTGCAGCCTGGGTGACAGAGTAAGATCCTGTTGAAAAAAAAAATGGAATTAAATGTCATGGAAAGAAATGGAATGGAATGGAGTCTATTGGAATCAACGACAGTGGAATGGAGTGGATTGGTGTGGAATGGATTGGAATGGAATGGGATGGAAGGGAAAAGAGTGGAGTGTAGTGGAGTTTAGTGGAATGTAGTGAAATGGAATTGGATGGATTGGAATGGACTGGAGTGGAGTGTAATGGAGTGGAGTCGAATGGAGTGGAGGGGAGTGGGGTGGAGTGGAGTGGAGTGGATTCGAATGGAGTGGAGGGGAGTGGGGTGGAGTGGAATGGAGAGGAATGGATTGAGCTGGAGTGCAATGGAATGGAATGGAATGGAAGGGAAGGGAATGGTGAAATGACATTTTGGCTGAGATTGTGCCAATGCACTCCACCCTGTGTGGGAGAAGGAGATGCTGTTGATAGAAAGGAATGGAATGGAATGGAGAGGAATGGAATGGACTGGAGTGGAGTGTTGTCAATGGAGTGGAGAGGAATGGGAAGGAATGGAATGGAATTGATTTTGTGGAATGGAGTGGATTGGAGTGGAATGGGGTGGAATGGAATGGGATGGTATGGAATGGAGTGGAGTGGAATGGAGTGGTGTGGTGTGGAGTGGAACGGAGTGGAGTGGAATGGAGTGGAGTGGAATGGAGTGCAATGGAATGGAATGGAATGGAAAGGTGAAATGAAATGTTAGCTGAGATTGTGCCAATGCACTCCAGCCTGTGTGGGAGAGGGAGATCCTGTCGATAGAAAGGAATGGAATGGAATAGAGAGGAATGGAATGGAATAGAGTGTAGTGTAGTGGTGTGCATTGCAGTTGAGTGGAATGTAATGGAGTGGAAAGGAATGTAATAGAATGGAATGGAATGTACAGGTGTGGAGTGGAGTGAAGTGGAATGGAGTGGAATGGAATGGGATTTAATGGAATGGAGTGGAGTGGATTGGAGTGGAGTGGTGTGGAGTACAGTGGAGTTGAATGGAGTGGAGTGGAATGGATTGGAGTGGAATGGATTGGAGTGGAGTGGAGTGGAATGGATTGGAAAGGAGTGGAATGGAAGGGAATGGAACAGTGACATGAAATGTGAGCTGAGATTGTTCCAATACACTCCAGCCAGGGTGACACAGTGAGATCCTGTCACAAAAAAAAATGGAATGAAATGGCTTGGAATTGAATGGAATGGAATGGAGTCTATTGGAATGGACGGCAGTGGAGTGGAGTGGATTGGGGTGGAATGGACTGGAATGGAATGGGATGGAATGGAATGTAGTGGAGGGGAGGGAAGTTTAGTGGAATGTTGTGGAATGGAATGGGATGGATTGGAATTGAGTGGAGTGGAGTGTAATGGAAAGGAGTGGAATGGAGTGGAGTGGAATGGAGTGGAGTGGAGTGGAGTGCAATGGAATGGAATGGTGAAATGAAATGTGAGCTGCGATTGTGCCACTGTCCTCCAGCCTGGGTGACAGAGTGAGATCCTAGAGAAAGAAAGAATGGAATGGAGTGGAATTGAATGGAATGGAATGGAGTGGAGTTGAATGGGATATTGTCAATGGAGTGGAGTCGAATGGAAGGAATGGAGTGGAGTGGATTGGAGTGGAATGAAATGGAAGTAATGGAATGGGAGGCTATGGAACGGAGTGGAGTGGAGTGGATTGTTGTGGTGTGCAGTGGAGTGGAGGGGATAGGAGTCGAATGGAATGGAATGGAACGGAATGGTGAAGTGAAATGTGCGCTGAGATTTTGCCACTGTACTCCAGCTTGGGTGACAGAGTGAGATCCTGTTGAAAGAAAGGAATGGAATAGAATGTAGTGGAGTGGAGTGGAGTGGAATGGAAGGGAGTGCGAAGGAATGGAATGGAGTGGAGTGGAATGGAGTGGAGTGGAAGGGAGTTTAGTGCAATGGATTGGAGTGGAGTGGAGATGAGTGGATTGGAGTGGACTAGAATGGAGTGGAATGGAAAGGAATGGAGTAGAGTGGAGTGGAATGGAGTGGAATGGAATGGAGTGGAGTGGAGTTGAATGGAATGGAATGGAATGGCATGGAATGGTGTAATGAAATGTAAGCTGAGATTGCGCAACTGCACTCCAGCCTGGGTGTCAGAGTGAGATCCTTTCGAAGGAAAGGAATGGAATGGAGTGCAGCGGAATGGAATGGAACAGAGTGGAGTGGAGTTGAGTGGTGTGGAGTGGCATGGAGTGGAGTGCAATGTAATGGAAGGGAATGGTATGGAATGGAATGGAGTGGTGTGGAGTGGAGTAGAGTGCAGTAGAGTGTAGTGGAGTGGAGTAGAGTGCACTAGAGTGTAGTGGAGTGGAGTGGAGTGGATTGGAGTGGAATGGACTGGAATTGAATGGAAAGGTGGAATGAAATGTGAGCTGAGATTGTCCCACTGCACTCTGGCCTGGGTGACATAGAGAGACCCTGTCGAAAGAAAGGAATGGAATGGAATGGAGCAGAAAGGAATGGAATGGAATGGAATGCAGTGGAGTGGAAAGGAGTGCAGTGGTGTGGAGTAGAATGGAGTGGAATGTACTGGGACGGAATGGAATGGAGTGGAGTGGAGTGGAGTGCAGTGCAGTGGATTGGACTGGATTCGAGTTGAATGCAATGGATTGGAATGGAATGGTACTGAATGGAATGTATTGGAGTCAGGTGAAGTGGAGTGCAGTGGAGTGGAATGGAATGGAGTGGAGTGCAGTGGAGGAGACTGTAGTGGAATGGAATGGAATGGAATGGTTAACTGAAATATGAGCTCAGATTGTGCCACTGCACTCCCGTCTGGGTGACAGAGTGAGATCCTGTTGAAAGAAAGGAATGGAAAGGATTGGAGTTGAAAGGAATGTATTGGAATGGAATGTAGTGTAGTAAAATGGAGTGGAGTGGAGTGGAATGGTTTGGAGTGGAGTATGGTGGAGTGGAATGGAGTGGAATGAAATGGGATGGAATGGAGTGGAGTATAGTGTGGTGCAGTAGAGTGGAGTGGAGTGGAGAGGAGTGGAATAGAGTGGAGTGGCATTGGATGCAATGTAATTGACTGGAGTGGAGTGGAGTAGGAAGGAGTGGAGTGGAATGCAATGGAGTGGAGTGGAAGGGAGTGGAGTGGATTGGAGTTTAATGGAATGGACTGCAATAATGAAACGAAATGTGAGCTGAGATTGTACCACTGCACTGCAGCCTGGAAGACATAGTCACATCCTGTTGAAAGAAAGGAATGGAATGGAATGGAGTGTAATGAAATGGAATGTAATCGAGTGGAGAGCAGTGGAGTGGAGTGGAATGGAATGGAGGGAAATTTTATGGAATGGAATGGAATGGAATGAGTGGGAGTGGAGTGGAGATGAGTGTAGTGGGGTCAGTGGAGTGGAGTGGAATGAAGTGTAATGGAATGGGAGGGAAAGGAATGTTATGTAGTGGAGTGTAAGGGAGGGGAGTGGAGTGGTGTGGAATGCAGTGGACTGGAATAGGATGGAATGCAATGGAATGGAGTTGGAGTGGAGTGGAGTGGAATGGACTGGAATGCAACGGGATGGAATCGAATGGGATGCAATGGAATGGAATGGAATGGGGTGGAATGGAATGGAATGGAATGGATTGGAGTGGAATGGACTGGTATGCAATGGAATGGAAAGGAATAGAATGGAATGCAATGGAATGCAATGCAATGCAATGGAATAGAACGGAAAGGAATGGAATGGAATGGAATGCAGGGAAATGGTATGGAATGGATTGGAATGGAGTGAACTGGAGTGGAGTGGAGATGAGTGTGGTGGTGTCAGTGGAGTGGAGTGGAATGGAGCATAATGGAATTGGATGTAATGGAATGTTATATACTGGAGCATAGGGGAGGTGAGTGGAGTGGTGTGGAATGGAATGGAATGGAGTGGAGTGGAGTGGAGTGGAATGGACTGGAATGCAATGGCACGGAATGGAATGTACTAGAATGGAATGGAATGGAATGGAATGGAATGGAATGGAATGCGATGGAATGGAGTGGAGTGGAGTGGAATCTACTGGAATGCAATGGGATGGAATGGAATGAAATGGAGTGGAATGGAATGCAATGGAATGGAATGGAATGCAATGGCATGGAATAAAATCGTCTGGAATGGAATAGAATGGAATTGAATTGTATGGAATGGAATCTGATGGATTGAAGTGGAGTGGAGTTCAATGGACTGGAATGCAAAGGGATGGGATGGAATGGACTGGAATGCAATGGGATGGGATGGAATGGAATGGGATGGAATGGAATGGAATGGAATGGAGTGCAATGGAGTGGAGTGGAATAGAATGGAGTGAAGTGGAATGTATTTGAGTTGAAATGGGTGGAAAGGAATCTAGTGGAGTGTAGTGAAGTGGAATAGAGTGCAATGGAATCAAATGGAATGGAATGGAGTGGAATGGAGTGGAGTGGAGTGGAGTGGAGTGGAATTGAGTGGAGTGGAGTGGACTGTAGTTGACTGGAATGGGATGGGATGGAATGGAATGGAGTGGAGTGCAGTGGAATGGAGGTGAGTGGAGTGGAGTGGTGTGCAGTGGAATAGAGTGTAAAGGAATGTATTGGAATGTAGTGGCGTGGAGTGGAGTGGAATGCAGTGGAGTGGAATGGAGATGAGTATAGTGGAGTGAATTGGAATGCTATGGACAGGAGTGAAATGGACTGGAGTGGAATGGATTTCAGTGGAGTGGAGTGGAGTGGACTGGAGTGGAATGGAATGGAATGGAATGGAATGGAATGGAATGGAATGGAGTAGAGTTGAGTGGAGTCGGGTTGAATAAAATGGGATAGAATGGAATGGAGTGGAGGGGATTGGAATGGTATGGACTGGAATTGAGTGGAGTAGCGTGGAATAAAATCAGCTTGAATGGAAGGCAGTGGAGTGGAGTGGAATGGATTGGACTGGAATGGAGTGGAGTGGAGTGGAGTTGAATGTAATGGAAAGGAATGGAATGAAATTGTGAAACGAAATGTGAGCTTAGATTGTGCCACTGCACTCCACTTTGAGTGATGGAGTCAGATCCTTTCAAAAGAAAGGAATGGAATGGAATGGAGTGGATTGGAGAGGAGTGGAGTGGAGTGGATTACAGTGGAATGGAGTGTAATAAGTGGAATGGAATGTAATAGAGTAGAGTGGAGTAGAGTGGAATGAAGTGGAGAGGATTGACATGAAGTGTAGTGGAGCGGGGTGGAATGGAGTGGAATCGAATGCATTGGAGAGGAATGGAATGCAGTGGAGATGTATGGAGTAGAGTGGAGTGGATTGGAATGGAAAGGAATGGAATGGGATGGAATGGAATGAACTGGAGTAGATTGGAATGGAGTGGAGTGGAGTGGAATGGAGTGGAGTGGAATGGTGTGGAGTGGAATGGAATGGAATGGAATGGAATGGAATGGTGAAATGAAATGTGAGCTATGATTGTGCCACTGCAGTCCTGCCTGGGTAACAGAGTGAGGACTTGTTGAAAGAAAGGAATGGAATGGAATCACGTGGAATGGAATGCAATGAAATGCAGTGGAGTGGTGAGGAGTGCAGTGGAGTGGAATGGAGTGGAATGGATTGCGATGTAATGGAATGCAATGGAGTGGAGTGGAGTGGATTGGAGTGCAATGGAGTGGAGTGGAATGGGATGGATTAGGATGGAGTGGACTGGAGTGGAGTGGAGTGGAATGGTATGGAGTGGAGTGGAGAGGAGTGGAGTGGCATGAAATATGATGAAATGGAATGGATTGGAGTGGAGTGGAGTGGGATGAAATGGGATGGAATGAATGGATTGGAGTAGAGTTGAGTGGAGTTCATTGGAGTGAAGAGGAGTGGAGTGGAAAGGAGTGGAATGGAATCTCTTGGAATGTAATGGAGTGGAGAGGAGTGGAGTGGAGTGGAATGGATTGGAATGGATGTGGAATGGAATGGAAAGCAATAGAATGGAAGGGTGAAATGAAATGTGAGCAGAGATTCTGCCAGTGCACTCCAGCCAGGGTGACACAGTGAGAACCTGTCGAGGGAAAGGAATGGAGTGTAATGTAGTGGAATGGAATGCCATGGAATGGAATAGAATATAGTGGGGTGGAGTTGAGAGGAGTGGAGTGGAATGGAGTGGAAAGGAATGGAATGGAATGGGATGGAGTGGAGTGGAGTGCTGTGGAGTGGAGTGAAATGGAATGGAATGGAGCGGAATGGAGTGGAATGGAGTGGAAAGGAATGGGATGGAATGCGATGGAGTGGAGTTGAGAGGTGTGGAGTGGAGTGGAATGGAATGGAGAGGAGAGAAGTGGACTGGAGTGGAGTGGAGTGGAATGGAACGGTGAAATGAAATTTGAGCTGAGATTGTGCCAGTGCACTCCAGCCTGTGTGACAGAGTGAGATCCTATCAAAAGAAAAGAAGGGAAAAGAATGGAGTGGAATGGAATGGAATGGAATGGAATGGAATGGAATGGAATGGAATGGAATGGAGTGGAGTGGAATGGAGTGGAATCGAATGTGACTGAGTGGAATGGAAGGGAGTGGAGTCGAGGGGAGTAGAATGGAGTGGAATTTAAAGGGATGGAGGGGAGAGGATATAAGTGGAGTGGAGTGGAATGCAGTGGAATGAAGTGGAATGGAATGCAGCAGAGTGGAGTGGAGTGGAGTGGAATGCAATGGAATGGAATGGTGAAATGAAATGTGAACTGAGATCGTGCCACTGTACTCCAGCCTGGGTGGCAGAGTGAAATGCAATCGAAAGAGAGGAATGGAATGGAATGGAATGGATAGGAATGGAAAGGATTGGATTGGAGTGGAGTGGAGTGGAGTGGTATGGTGTGTAATGGATTGTGATGCAATGGAATGCAATGGGGTGGAGTGCAGTGGAGTGGATTGGCATGGAATTGAGTGGAATAGAATGGGATGCAATGTGATGGAGTGGACTGGAGTAGATTGGTGTGGAGTGGAGTGGAGTGGAATAGAGTGAAATGGAATGGAATGGAATGGAATGGAATAGAGTGTAATGGAATGGAATGGAATACAGTGTAATATAATGGAATGGAATAGAATGGAATGGAATGGAATGGAATAGACTGGAATGGAATGGAATGGAATAAAATGGAATGGAATGGTGAAAAGAAATGGGAGCTGAAATTGTGGCACTGCACTCTAGCCTGGGTGACAGAGTGAGGTCCTGTCACGAGTAAGAATTTAATGCGTTAGAGGGAATGGAATGGAATAGAATGGTATGGAATGGAGTGCAGTAGTGGGGACTGGAGTGGAGTGCAGTGGAGTGGAGTGGAGTGGAATGGAGTGGGATGGAATGGGATGGAATGGAATGGAGTTGAGGGTAGTGGAGTGGAGTGGAATGAAATGGAATTGGATGGAATGGAATGGAGTGGAGTGGATTGCAGTGGAGTGGAGTGGAGTGGAGTGGAATGGAGTGGAACGGAATGGAAAGGAATGCAATGGAGTGGAGTAGAGAGGATTGGAGTGTAATGGAATTCAATAGAATGGAATAGAAAAGAGTGGAGTGGGGTTGGAGGAGTGGAGTGGAACAGAGTTGAAAAGAATGTGATGGAAAGGGGTGGACTGGAGTGGAGTGGTGTGGAGTGGAGTGGAATGCAGTGGAAAGGAATGGAATGGAGATGAGTGGAGTGGAGTGGAATCGAACAGTGTAATGACGTGTGAGCTGTGATTCTGCCAGTGCACTCCAGCCTGGGTCACAAAGTGAGATGCTGTCGAAAGAAGGGAATGGAAAGGAATGCAGTGGAATGGAGTAGAATGGAAGGGAATGGAGTGGAGTGGATTGGATTGGAATGGAGTGGAATCGAGTGGGATGGAGCAGAATAGAAAGGAGTGGAGTGGAATGGAGTACAATGGAGTGGAATGGAGTACAATGGAGTGGAATGGAATGGAATGGGATGGAATGGAATGGAGTGGAGCGGAGAGGAGTGAAGTGGAGTGGAATGGAATGGAGTGGAGGGCAGTGGAGTGGAGTCGAAGGGAATGGAATGGAATGGAATGGTGAAATGAAATGTGAGCTGAGATTCTGCCACTGCAATCCAGCCTGGGTGACTGAGTGAGATACCCTTGAAAGAAAGGAATGGAATGGAATGGAGACAAAAGGAATGTAATTGAAAGGAGTGAAGTGGATTGTAGTGTAGTGGAGTGGAGTGGAGTGGAATGGAATGGGATGGAATGGAATGGAATGGGGTGGAGTGGAGTGGAGCAGAGTGGACTGGAGTGGAATGGAGTGCAAAGAATGGAGTGAAATGGAATGGAATAGAATGGAAATGTGACATGAAATGTGACCAGAGAATGTGCCACTGCATGTCACACAGAGTGACAGAGTGAGATCCTGTCGATAAAAATGGAGTGGAATTCAGTGAATTGGAATGGAATGGAATGGAAGAGAATGGAGTGGAGTGGAGTGCAGTGGACTTGAGTGGAGTAGAGTGAAATGGAATGGAGTTGAATGGAATAGGATGGAAAGGCATGGAGTGGTGCGGAGTGTTGTGTAGTGTAGTGAATTAGAGTGGAGTGGAATGGAGTCAGATGCAATGGGATGGAATGGAATGGATTGGAGTGGAGTGGAGTGCAGTGGAGTGGAGAGGGGTGGAGTGAAGTGTGGTGGAATGGAGTGGAATGGAATGGAATGGAATGGAGTGGAGTGGAGAGGAGAGGAGTGGAATGGAGTGGTGAAGAGTGGAGTGGAATGGACTGGAGTGGAATGGAGTGCAAAGAATGGAATGAAATGGAATGGAAATGTAACATGAAATGTGACCAGAGAATGTGCCACTGCATGTCACACAGAGTGACAGAGTGAGATCCTGTCAAAAAAAATGGAGTGGAATTCAGTGAATTGGAATGGAATGGAATGGAAGAGAATGGAGTGGAGTTGAGTGGAGTGGAGTGCAGTGGACTTGAGTGGAGTAGAGTGAAATGGAATGGAGTTGAATGGAATGGAGTGGCGTGGAGTGGAATGCAGTGTATTGGAATTG
>NW_026654342.1:0-9154 GCF_009828535.3 Hylobates moloch
TTGTCAGGTTTGTAAAAGATCAGACGGTTATAGGTATGTGGTCTTATATCTGGGTTCTCTGTTCTGTTCTAGTGGTCTTTGTGTCTGTTCTTGTACCAGTACCATGCTGTTTTGGTTACTGCAGCCTTGTAGTAAAGTTTGAAGTTGGGTATCTTGAATCGTCCAGCCTTGTTCTTTTGGCTTGGGATTGTCTTGGCTATTCAGGCTCTTTTTTGGTTCCATATGTATTTTATAATAGTTTTTTTTCTAGTTCGGTGAAGAATGTCAATGGCAGCTTAATGGGAATAGCATTGAATCTATAAATTGCTTTGATCAGTATGGCCATTTTTATGATATTCATTCTTCTAATAAATGAGCATGGAATTTTTGTTTGTTTGTGAACAGACACTTTTCAAAACAAGACATAAATGTGGCCAACAAGCATATGAAGAAATGCTCAACATCACTAATTATTAGAGAAATGCAAATCAAAACCACAATGAGATACTATCTCACACATGTCAGAATAGCTATTATTAAAAAGTCAAAAAATAACAGACGCTAGTGAGGTTGTGGAGAAAAGAGAATGCTTATACACTCCTGGTGGGAATATAAATTAGTTCAGCCATTGTGGAAAGTACTTTGGAGGTTTCTGAAACAACTAAAAATGGAACTACCATTTAACATAGCAATCCTATGAATATAAATATTTCCCAGAAAAATATAAATCTTTCTACCATAAAGACACATGCACCTGTAGGTTCATTGCATCATTATTCACAATGCAAAGACTGAAATCAACCTAAATGCCCATTAAGGGTGAATTGGATTTAAAAAAAAGTGCTACATATACACTATGGAATACTACACAGCCATAAAAAGAATAAAATCATGTATTTTGCAGCAATCTGAATGGAGCTGAAGTCCATTATCCTAAGCAAACTAAACAGGAATAGAAAACAAAAGGCTACATGTTCTCACTTATAAGTGGGAGCTAAACACTGAGTACACGTGGACACAAAGAAGGGAACAATAGACACTAGGGGCTACTTGAGGGTGGAGTGTGGGAGGGAGGTGAGGATTGAAAAAGTACCTATGAGGTGGTATGCTTATTACCTGGGTGATGAAATAATCTGTACACAAAACACCTGTGACATGCAGTTTATCTATATAACAAACTTTCAAATATACCCTTGAAACTATAAGTTAAAAATTAAATAAATAAATAATTTTAAAAAGAAAGTAAATTTCAGAAGCTGAAAAGAAACAAAATCATCAGTAAGGCAATCTGCTTAAAACTTTGAAAGAAAGAAAATTAGTATATTGGGGAGGTATCTGCAATCCCATGTATATTGCAGCACTTTTCACAATAGTCAAGATTTGGAAGCAATCTAAGTGTCTGTTGACAGATGCATGAATAAATAAAATGTGGTACGTAGACACGATAGAGTACTATTCAGCCATAAACAATGAGATCCTGTGATTTGCAACATGTACGGAACCAGATATCTTTATGTTAAATGAAATAAGCCAGGTTCAGAAAGATAAACTTTGCATGTTCTCACTTATTTGTAGGAGCTAAAAATTAAAACAATTGAAGTCATTGAGACAGAGAGTAGAATCATGGTCACCAGAGTCTGTGAAGGGTAGTGGAGGGTATGGGGGCAGGGAAGGAGAAGTGTTCATGGGTACAAAAAATAGGAAGAAGATCTAGTATTTGATAGCACAACAAGACTACCATAGTCAATAATAATTTAACTGTACATTTAAAAATAACTAAAAGAATATAATTGGATTGTTTGTAACACAAGCTTGAAGAGATGGATACATCAATTACCCTGATGCAATTATTACACATTGTATGCCCGTATCAAAATATCCCATATACCTCATAAATAAGTATATATATTATTTACCAGAAAAAGTTTAATACTTAAAAATTAAATTTAAAGCAACTTTAAGCACTAGAGAAATGCAAAAAGTCAGTGGGCATTTGTGGTTTCTTTGAGAGTGTGAGCTTCTCTAAATTTGATAGTGGTGATGGATTGCATACTGTGAGTATATTAAATATCATTGAATTTTACACTTTAAATGGGTAAAATGTATGGCATTTGAATTATATCTTCACAAAGTTGTTTAAAAAAACAGTGTATGTCATTAAGTTAGACAGCCTTAGTTTGAACCTGGCTTTGTTAACTAATAGTTTTGTAGCTATGAATGTGTAACTCAACCTCTTTAAGCCTGAATTTTTTTTACAACAATAGAGGTATAATAATAATATTAGGATCTTTCACGTGCAATTTTTATATGTGCCATCTGACACAAAGTTTGCAAATAGCTAAATATAGTTCCTTTCTTAAAGGCTACACAAACTAGATAATTAACAAAGGAATTGATTTTGGCATAAGTTTTCTTATCTGTAAAATGAAGGAGTTGGACTAGACAAATTCTAATATCTTTTCGAGTTATTCAAAGCATAAATATTCTATGTTTGGGTAAGAAATAATGCCATTGAACAATATGTTCATCAAAGCAATGTGGATATTAATATGTTATTGAAAATTAAAACTTTTGGCTCAGTGAATTGCAAAATTCTGCTAATAAAAATACATATTTACTACAGTACTTCTCAAGGCTATAAAATATGTAACACTTCTCATCTTTTCTTGGATCATCTAAGCAAGCTTTCTCTATAGCATCTATTTTCATTTAACATATTCAAATGAAACTAATATTCCATAGAACACAACTTGAGAAATACTAATTCTGGAACAACCTGACATAATATTGTTAAACAAGAGTGATATTTCATACTTAATATGGTATTTAAGAAGATGCTAATGCATCATTACAGGAGTACAAACCAGACTAGAAATGGTAATGGTTTGGACATGTTCAAATTGTAAATAACAGAGAGCTGCTACTTAGGCAGGTTGTGATAGAAGTATATTTCCCATTCTGCTACAATCACCATTGTAGATATCATCATTATTAGTAGCAAATTTAATTAGGACAATTTCACTATTTATAGTTTTTGTTGAAGGAGTTAAGAATATGCCACCCCAAAATATGGGGCTCTGTCATATTATTTTGAATTAAAGAAACTTAAAAGAACACAGCAGTGGCAAGAAGATCACTCAGATCTGTATTCTGTTTCTTGTTTTGTTTTGTTTCTTTATTATTTTTATTTGTATAAATTTATGAGGTAGAAGTGCAACTTAGTTACATGGATATATTGTTTAGTTGTCAAGTAAGGGCTTTAAGGTACATATACATCAACTGAATAATGTGCAGTGTACCCATTAAGTCATTTTTCGTCATCCACCCCTTGCCTACCCACTCACCTTTCTGAGTCTTCGTTGTCTATCATTCCATTCTCTATGTCCTTGTGTACACATTTTTTAGCATCCACTTACAAGTGATAACATGCAATATTTGATTTTCTGTGTCTGGCTTATTTCATTTAAGATAATGGCCCCCAGTTCCGTTCATCTTAGTGCAAATAACATAGTTTCATTTTTTGTGACTCAATAGTGTTCCCTTGTGTGCATATAACAAAATTGTAATCAAATCATCTGTGATGGACACTTATGTTGATTCCATGACTTTATCATTGTAAATAATGCTGTGATTAATATATGGTTACAGGTATCTTTTTGATAAAGGGATTTATTTTCCTTTGGGTAGACATAAGACATGAAATTCCCATGTGGGAGATGTACTCCAATACCACAAGGAATAACATTCTTATCAAGAATGGGAAGTTGAGACTGAAAGAATTTTGTACAAACAAACCTGTTGAACTAATGCTTATCTTTCTAGTCAGTTATCTTTCCAATTAACTACCCTAGACCAAGCTCCTTTGCTTTGTCACATTTCACAACTTACTATTATTTGCCCAGTTCTTTATGTAAGTGTTTGATTGTTTTGTTGGGTTGTTATCTCTTAATGAGGGCTCTGGTGTTGCATAAAACTTGTATTAAATACGTTTCTATGCTTTTTTTCCTGTTAAAATATATTATATCAATTTAATTCTTGGTTGCAACTGGGAACTTAAGAGAATAGAGGTGGAATTTTGTCACCTGTGAAGTGTTTATAAAATGTTTAAACTATAGATTCTGAAATGACAATTGTAAATTTATTTGAAAAATAGTACTGAATTACCAAAAATGTAAAAAACAAACATGGAACATATACTAATTTAAATAATTTAAATCGCTATAATAGTTTACTATTCACAGAAGCCATATGTGTAACAAGGGTGCTTGGACAGTAATCAAGAAAATCATTGGAAAGGTCATCAAACACTCTGGCATTTGCAATTCATCACCATTTTATCACTTTGAGAAGCAGAGGGTGGTTGCTCAACTATGTGATACTCTCAAAACAGCATTTCCCGTAATGCAACTCAGAGTGTATCCAGATGCTTAATTACAGGGTGGAAATTGGGTCCACGGAGATCAGTGAGCCAGCTGCAGAAGAAACATAAACAAGCTTTCAGATTGTGCTCCACAGTACTTCAAAGTTTCAATAGCCCTTAACGGGGGAGGCCTTTGAAGGAAGCATACTCACAGAGGAGAGATTTAATACCTTTTCCTCTATGTTCCGGAGTATCACATCCTGGAGCTAGAAAAATAACACAAATCATAAGTTGTAAATCAAGGCAAGAAAGACAAATGATTTCAGGATTTAGACAAAAAAAATGAACCTGGCAGGTTATAAAACATTAGGTAGTGCTGAAGAATTTTACATGCACCATGTAAAGATATGCCAATTCTGGAGATGCGTATCTTTTTTTAAACACTGTGGGAGCCAAATAAAAATCACTTGAATTTAGTTCCTTATCTGACAGTAGCAGCCTCTGTCAACTAAATAAAGTTATGGCTTGATTATCAAATATGATTTAGTCTAAACTTTTCCTGGATGAACATAAGGATTTCGAGAAATGTCAAATTTTTTATTATTTTTTTCAGAAACAGGGCCTTGCTATGTTGCCCAGGCTGATCTTGAACTCCTGGGCTCAAGTGATCCTACCCTGCCTTGGCCTTCCGAGGTTCTGAGATTACAGGTGGGAGCCACTGTACCTAGACTATCTTCTTTTTTTAAAAAATAATAGTTATTGCTATATCATAGATGTACATATTTGTGGAGTAGATATGATATTTTAACAACTGTATACAACATGTAATGATCAAATTGGGGCAACTGGGATACCCACTGCTTCAAACATTTATCCATTCTTTGTGTTGGGAACATTACAATTATGTTCTTCCAGCTATTTTGAAATATACAATAAATTGTCGTTAACTAAAATTTTCCTACTATACTATTGAATACTATAACTTATGTCTTCTATTTAACTGTATTTTTGTACCCATTAGCCAGTTTGTTTTTATCTCTTCCTTCCCTTATGTTTTCCCAGCTTCTGGTAACAATCTTCTACTCTCTACCTCCATGAAATCCACTTTTTTAGCTCCCACATATGAGTGAGAACATGCAGTATTTGTCTTTCTGTGCTTGGCTTATTTCACTTAGTTCCATCTGTGTTGCTGCAAATAAGAGTGTTTCATTCATTTTTGTAGCTGAATAATATTCCATTATGTATGTATACTACATTTTTATTGCCCATTCATCTGTTGATGGACACAGGTTGATTTCATATATTGGCTATTGTGAATAGTGCTGCAATAAACATGGGAATGCAGATATCCCTTTGATATACTGATTTCACCAGCCTATTTAATAAGGCAGCCTCCATATCCACTTCTTTTTGTTTCTCTTCCATCTTATTCCAACTCTTAGAATCCTTTAAGGGTGTTTGGCTAGTTGGTATAACAAATAATATTCATTTTCCAACCCAAATTACCAATGTTTTAGGCAAGAAGAGTGAGTAATGTGAGAAAACCAAGGGCCATTGGAGTAGACATATTTAGTTAGGGGAGTGCTTTTTAAGTGTTTTACAAAGGTCATATAGTTTATCTGTCATGATGGCTAGAATGCCACAGGAGGCTGGGGAAAATTGAAATGGTATTCTTGTCACATTACATAATATGTTCTGTATTATTTAAAAAGTCATCTACTAATTATCATTTCCAAAACTAGTAAACCTTAAGAGAAAAATGGAGAAGGTTTTATTACACAATACATTTGAAAGTTGGGAAAGGAACATTTAATTTTATGTAACTAATTTTATGTCACTTTTTTTTTACAGTAGTCTACCACCTCCCCACATTGACAAACTAAGGAATAGTTTTCCTGTCATATGTAGCAGGGTCAGATCAAAGTTCTACAGTGAGGAAAATGTAATTGATAAGATTTTCATATAAAAGAAAAGTAAGGAAAAGTAACTTAATAGAAGATCCAAATCTATAATGTGTGAAATACAACTAGCAATTTGTGACCAAGTGATCAATATCATAAAATATGTCTATAGATATAGGTAACATTTTGATAAAGTCTTTATAAGTGTTCATACTCTATTTCTCACATCGTGTACCCTGACAATACATATTATGCCTGTAATGTCTTCAGTTAATTTTGTAATATCCGAATACGTAAGAAGTTTGAAGCAGTTTTAACTTAAACAGACCAATTCTCAAGAAAATATTTTCTTTACATATTTTATCCCTCTATTAAAATATATATTTGAAAGTAAAAGATACTGTATTAGTCCGTTTTCACACTGCTTATAAAGATATCACTTTCACACCGCTTATAATACCCTAGGCTGGGCAATTTACAAGAGAAAAAGGTTTCCTGGACTTACAGTTCCACATGGATGGGGAGGTCTTGCAATAATGGTGGAAGGCAAGGTAGAGCAAGTCACATCTTACATGGATGGCAGCAGGCAAACAGAGAGCTGTGCAGAGAAACTCCCATTTTTAAAACCATCAGATCTCGTGAGACCCACTCGCTATCACAAGAACAGCACAGGAAAGACCAACGCTATGATTCAATCATCTCCAACTGGGTCCCTCCCACAACACATGGGAATTATGGGAGCTACAAGAAGAGATTTGAATGGGGACACAGAGCCAAACCATGTCATTCCACCCCTGGCTCCTCCCAAATCTCATATCTTCACATTTTAAAACCAATTGTGCCTTCCCAACAGTCCCCCAAATTCTCAAAAGTTCAAAGTCTCAACTGAGACAAGGTAAGTCCCTTCTGCCTATGAGCCTGTAAAATCAAAAGCAAGTTAGTAATTCCTACATACAATGGGGGTACAGGCATTGGGTAAATATATTCATTCAAAATGGAAGAAATAGGCCAAAAGAAGGAGCTACAGGCCCCATGCAAGCCCAAAATCCAGCAGGGCAGTCAAATCTTGAAGCTCCAAAATTATGTCCTTTGACTCCATTTCTCACATTGAGGTCACACTGATGCAAAAGTAGGTTCCCATATTCTTGGACAGCTACACCCCTGTGGCTTTGCAGGGTGTAGCCTCCCTCCTAGCTGCCTTCGCAGGCTTTTCCAGGTGGATGATGTAAGCTGTCAGTTAATCTACCATTCTGGGGTCTGGAGGACAGTGGCCCTCTTCTCACAGCTCCACTAGGCAGTGCCCAGTAGGGACTCCATATGGTGGCTCTCACCCCACATTTCCCTCTGCACTGCTCTAGCAGAGGTTCTCCATGAGGACCCCACCCCTACATCAAACTTCTGCCTAGGCATTCAGGCATTTCCATACATCTTCTGAAATCTAGGTGGAGGTTTCCCATACCTAATTCTTGACTTCTGTGCACCTGGAGGCTCAATACGATGTGGAAGCTGCCAAGGCTTGAGGCTTGTACCCTTTGAAACCATGGCCCAATCTCTACATTTTCCCCTTTCAGCCATGGCTGGAGTGGCTGGAACTCAGTGCCTAGGCTGCACACAGCATGGGAATGCTGGGCCAGGTCCACAAAATCACTTTTTCCTCCTAGGCTGCCAGGCCTGTGATGGGAGGGTCTGCCACAAAGGTCTCTAATATGCCTTGGAGAAATTTTCCCCCATTGTCTTGGTAATTAACATTCTGCTCCTTGTTACTTATGCAAATTTCTGAAGCTGGCTTGAATTTCTCATCAGAAAATGGGATTTTCTTTTCTATCACATTGTCTGGCTGCAAATTTTCCAAACTTTTATTCTCTGCTTTTCTTGTAAAATTGAATGCCTTTAATTGCACCCAAGTCACTTCTTGAATACTTTAACTGCTTAGAAATTTCTTCTGCCATATACCCTAAATCATCTCTCTATAGTTCAAAGTTCCACAGATCTCTAGGGTAGGGGCAAAATGCCACCAGTCTCTTTACTGTAACATAGTAAGAGTCACCTTTACTCCAGTTCCCAACAAGTTCCTCATCTCCATTTGAGACCACTTCAGCCTGGACTTTATTGTCCATATCACTATCAGCATTTTGGGCAAAGCCATTCAACAAGTCTCTAGGAAGTTCCAAACCTTCCCACATTTTTCTGTTTTCTTCTGAGCCTCCAAGCTGTTCCAACCTCTGCCTGTTACCCAATTCCAAATTTGCTTCCATATTTTTGGGTATATTTTCAGCAGCACCCCACTCTACTGGTACCAATTTACTGTATTCATCTGTTTTCATGCTGCTGATAAAGACATACCCAATTTACAAAAGAAAGAGGTTTAATCAGACTTACAGTTCCACATGGCTGGGGAGGCCTCACAGTCATGGCGAAAGAGAAGGAGGAGCAAGTCACATCTTGTGTGGATGGTGGCAGGCAAAAAAGAGTGACTTCTGTTTTTTTGGTTTTGTTTTTGTTTTTTTTTGAGACAGTCTTGCTTTGTCACCCTGGCTGGAGTGCAGTGGTGAGATCTCGGCTCACTGCAACCTCTGCCTCCCTGGTTGAAGCAATTCTCCTGCCTCAGCCTCCCAAGCAGCTGAGATTACATGCCCGCACCACCACGCCCAACTAATTTTTGTATCAACCCACCTCAGGCTCCCAAAATGCTGAGATTACAGGCCTGAGCCACTCTGCTGGTCCTGAACTCCTAACCTCAAGTGATTCGGGATGGAAAATGGGATTTTCTTTTCTATCGCATTGTCAGGTTGCAAATTTTCCAAACTTTTGTGCTCTGCTTCCCTTATAAAACTGAATGTCTTTAACAGCACTCAAATCACCTCTTATTTTTATTATTATTATTGTTATTTTTTTTTTGAGATGGAGCCTCATT
>NW_026654343.1:0-9153 GCF_009828535.3 Hylobates moloch
CTCATCTTCTTGGTATGACTTTAAAAGGCACCCCCCCTTTTTTTCCAAGCTCAGTTTCCCCCACGACCAGGGTGACAGTGGCCTAGTAAGTAGGAGTTGGTGGGCAGCTGGGTAGCTGATGGTCAAGTATCTGCAAGCAGACATGCCACACATAGCAATAGCAGCAGGGATCGAGTCCCACTCATCAGCTACACCTGCACCCAAGAGTGGAAAAAGTAATATTACAGATAAAAGGAGAGAGACAAAGAAATAAGCCAAGCCAGAGCACACGTAGCACATACTTGGAGCTCACTAGGGGAAAGGTGTGGTGTTCACCTTTCTAAGATATTTTAGTAGTAAGGAAGTAGCTTGTCTTGATACACCTGAAAAGGTTAAGAACATAGAGAGTTGCTTGTTGTGTTTTTTTCCATGATGAAATTAAATGCTCAGTATACTGAACCTGTTTCTTTTTTCCTCTGATTGAAGATTTGGTTTGAGAATAGAAGAGCCAAATGGAGGAGACATCAGAGGGCATTAATGGCGAGAAACATGCCGCCCCTCATGGTAGTGGGCCAGCCTGTCATGGTAACCACAGTTGAGGCCATAACGGCACCCTTTTCCGTCAGCGGGATGACAGATGGTTACTTCTGGGGCCACAGCCATTCCAGCGGCCTGTTTTTCCCCGTGCCATCCTTTCCTCCTCTGTCCTTGCCCCGTCCACTCATGTTTCTTCCACCTATGCTTCTTCCACCTATGCCACCCCCTGACGAGGCCCAATTTGGCCCATTCCCTTTTGTTATCGTGCCTTCTTTCACATTCCCCGATGTCTAAGGGATAGCTCTATCTCTGTGCCACTTTTTGCCAGAGTGTCTTTGAGCCAGATTCATATTTTGCATAGCACCCCATCAAGAGTAGTTCATCAAATGTCTATTAAATGTTTTAAAGAAAAGTACATCATTGACCCATTTTTAGGGCACTTTTAAAAATGTTTCTATAAATATGTGAACGGTATGTACATTTGTTTTGTGTGTCACATGGGGTCAGTAAGTTCTGAATAAAAATTGTTAAGAAATGCCATTCAAACCGAATGTCACGGACTCTTCTCTCATGCAGTAATCTTAAGTCACCATCTGGGGGCTGTACATGTCACAGAAGTTTCTCATGTGCCCATGGCAGGCTTACACCGACCCACACATTCTCTTCCACCCCCACCCCCAACACCCCATACTCATCTCCTCTCTGCCCCATTGATACCAGGTACATGTGCAGGGTGGGGTGGTGTGAGTCCCTAATGAGAGAATAGTGTGTTTCAAGTTACTGCCAGGGTGGAAAACAGCAAAACCAAAATGGTATCGGGAAGGAAGTCATGCCCAGTCTTAAAAATTCATTAAGTTTTTTCTTGCTATGGAAGTCTTCTTTAAAGTAATTTTCTTTTAAAAGTGTAAATGTAAATAATGCCATGAAATTATACACTTATTTAATGGCTAAAAATGGCAAATTTTTATATGGTTTACCACAACAAAAGAAAACATATACCAAAAAGTTTTTAAAAAGTGATCATGAACATTGTGGTCATCCTGTGAAGTGATTGCAATGCCTGCAGATAAGGAGTCATGGTAACAACAATATTTTCTCTGAAAATTATTTGATGGCCAGTTTCATAATGATTATGTTTTCAGCCTGAAGGAAAATTCCATTTTCTTGGGTGAGCATGAACTTTCTGTCAGGCTGTCTGCTGCTTTTCATTCCCCACTTCTCACTTCACAATTGTGGGTGTCAAGCCCAGCCATGCAATTGCATTTGATGTGAGGGTTTTGCAAGGAGAAGGAGGTTTATTTGTACCCCTGAAGCCACAAGCCTTGGTGGGAATAAGGAAAGTCCATGAATTCACTATGCATTATAATGCATGGCTATTGACCAAATGGATTCTTTTTTCTTCCCCGATAGAGATTTTCCTTTTTTTTTTTTTTTTTTTGCTATTGTTCTCACTGTATTGTGCTTTGTATAATTATTTATAGTAAGTCACGCATGTCAGTGTACATTCAGTCTGGAAATTGTTTCCATTTGGTACATTTTGTGCCAGTCAGTCTATTCCTGCTCATTATTTTGTTTTTTCTACATTCAGACTGAAACATTTGGTAGCCTAGAGATACTCAGAAATACGCAAAGAAAGGTAAAAGGGGAGGAGGGGAGATTGAAGTCATACTTTCATTATCCCTTCCCGTGGTTATCAGATTCATAAAATTTTTACACCGTCAAAAGACATTTTTAGCCATATATGTTTCCTTTATATAGAAAATGAGATCTCCTATACTCAGTTGGCATTTGTTTTCATGAATCTGATAAGTACCTCTTAGAATTATAGGTCAAGACGTTGTCTAGCTCTGGTAACCTAGATTCTGAACTTCAAAGCAGAGTTCTTGTACCTTAAGAAATTCAAGTTCATAGAATTATAGTTAGGATGTCATTTACTGACCTTGAACAACACATTGTTTAGGTAGCATACAATGGGACTAGTTCAAGGGGCTGGGTGGAAAACAAGTTACAATTTTTTCTGATGGGGAATATTACTGGAGACAGTACCCTTTAAAACTTTCCCTTTTTATTAGCAGCTAACATCTTGTATGCCTTTACTCTGTGACAAGCAATAAAATAATTTCCTTGGATGATTTTGTTTGATGCTCTAATGAATCCTAATAGTGAGGTTCTAGCATCTTCATTGAAAGAAGAGGACACTTATCCATGGTCCAAAGCTGATCAGAGGAACAGGATCTGAAGCCAAGTTTGTCTGCCTCCAGAGCCCATGCTTTGTCAAGTTTAATTCAGCGGTGGTGCACTGGGATGCCACAGTTAGGGCAATCTGGCTTCCAATCCCAGATGCGCCACTTCCCAGCTGTTTCCCCCTGGGCATTTTAAGCTGTGTAGTTTCATTATTATTCTCTATAAGATGATAATATTATATCACAGAATTGATGAGAGGAATAAATAACATATGTAAGTGGCCTTCCACAATGCCCAGCCACAGAGTAAGCACACAGAAATGTTTTCTACTATTATTCTATATTATCTCCTGTCATCATATTATTATAACCTGTTGTCCCACCTTTCCTATGTGGTATAACAGAAAGAGACCTGATTAAAAATAAGGTGGTCTGGGTTCTTGCTGCAGCTCTACGCTGTCTTTGTTACCTTGAATGAGTTGCTTAACCTACTATATCTCTGTTGTCTCATGTGTTAGGCCATTCTTGTTTTGCTATAAAGAAATGCCTGAGGCTGAGTAATTTATAAAGAAAAGAGGTTTAGTTGGCTCACAGTTCTGCAGGCTTAACAGGAAGTGTGATGCTGGCATCTGCTTCTGGTGAGGACCTCAGGAAGCTTACAGTCATGGTGGAAGACAGACTGGGAGCAGGCATCTCACATGGTGACAGCAGGAGCAAGAGAGTGGGTGCGGGAGGTGCCACACACTTTTAAACAACCAGATCTTGTGATAACTCACTCACTATTGCAAGGACAGCATCAAGCCATGAGGGTTCCACCCCCATGACCCAAACATGTCCCAACAGGCCTCACCTCCAACATTGGGGAAAATAAGGATTACATTTCAACCTGAGATTTGGGCAGAGACAAATATCCCAACCATATCATCTCACCTATAGAATCATGACAGTAATAGCATGACTCATGTATTTGGAGTAGGTTTAGTGGTAAAGGTTTATCAGGCATATTTCAAAAAATCAGAAAAAATAGGAATGAATGCCTTACGAAAAAAATCATTTCACGCATTGTTTTCTAGAGTGTGGAGAGTACCATTCATGTTTATATGCATGCTCGACCCCATTTTCCCAGATCAACAATTCCTGTTTGTCCTTTCTTGACAGAGAAAAGGAATCAAATGAAGTGAATAATATGGAGAGGCATTTTTAAAAGTGAGCAGAGTGGATATTTGTAAAGGCTTTTCCATGTTTTGGCTATGACAATTATACTGTGGCTGTCTGTATAAAAAGGGTGTATCATTTAAACATGCCCTGAAATAGTTAATGATGAAATTTTGTGATGTCTCGATGTGCTTCCAAATAATCCCAGGTTGGGTGCAGGGATGTTGGAGAAATCAGCAAGGCTACTGATGAAACAAGACTGGATATTAATAATTGCTGAATGTGGGTGGTGGCTATATGAGTGTTCATCTTATGTTTCTTTTATATATTTTGGACATTTCCTATAATTAAAAAAAAAATAGTAAGGGTCGAAGACCTAGCTGCTAACAGGGTCAGGAAGGTAACATAAATGAGGAAAACAAGCAGAGTGGGGACTGGTAAACTGGGAAAGGATATGTCTCCCCCAAAGGGAATGGCCACTACTCTGCTTCAGCCTAATTTTTCTGGTCAGGACTTTGGGGTCCAGATCTGGCAGATTTTCCAGTTTGTAAAGATTGGCCAGAAATAAGTGTTTACATGAAACCTTCTGATCCTTAAATCTGAGCAATCAATTCAAATATGTTTTATTTAAAATTACACTGGTCATCCGAAACAGATCTGCAGACCAGATATAGGATGCAGCTTCCAATTTGCAACCTGTACTTGAGAAGGTAACTTTAGGCAAATTCAAAACCCTGGAGCAATAGAATATGATTGAAAGCAACTCTAAAGCCAGCAGTCCTAGGATGCCATCATTCCATCTTATTTTTTTCTCATTATAAGTCCTGTTCTCATGCGATAAAAGAAAACTTCAGCCAAATTAAATTTAAAGGAGTTTAATTGAGCAATGGATGATTTGCAAATCGGGCAGCCCCCAGAATGACAGCAGATTCACAGAGACTCCAGTGCAGCCATGTGGTGGACGAGTTACAGACAAAAAAGGGAAACTACATACACAAATCGGAAGTGAGATAGAGAATGGCTGGATTGGTTACAGCTCGACGTTTGCCTTATTTGACATTTTCATTTTACCAATAATTTTTGCAACTGTCTTTATTTCCCAAAAATTACTTAAGACACATGAACTAAAAGGCATTACACTTTTCACTTTTCTGACAAAATATGTTATTTAAGCTTTTATTATTTTTAAACCAATTAGTTAAAGCTCTTTTATATATAAACATCAAACACATAATACATATAAATACATAGAAGTTAAAGGACTCATTTTCCAAGCCAGGAATCGAACCCTGAACCCAGGCTGCCATTGTGAAGAGAAAGCATGGCCACATGGTTACAAGGTCAAGCTCCCAAGGACATACAAGACAAGAGGGAAACCTTATCCAGTTTGTTTTTTTTTTTTTCCAGGGACCTGCAGCAAAGCTTATAAGTGATCAATTTGCTTGGCTGTCTTGAACAGCGGGCTTACAGGTGTCCTAAGCCTGTATTCTATCCTAAGGTACCCCTCATTAATGACAGAAAATATGGAAAGACACACAAAGCATACCAAATTTGCTACAGCTTAAGACTGGTCTTACAAGTGCTTTTTCTGATTAATTTAAACTTTACAAGAGATAAACAGTGATTTTTACCATTTATTCAACCTGTTTGCACAGAGAGAGAGACAGGCCAGAAGTCTGACTGGTAAGAAATTCTTACCTGTTTGCCAGCATGCCAGGCTTCTGTGTTCCCTTTCCCTAAGTGGCCCTAGTGACCCAGCTTGCTGCACCATAGCCCTGGGGGCCAAGCCGCAACAAAAAGGAAAATTATCTTTTTCTGTTTGGGCCAGAGTAAAATATGTGTGACAAAACATAGACATTAGCTACTCTGCTTAGCACCCAATATTAAACTGGCAAGGCTTAAATTTGTCCTTAGATGGGTCCCATCATCTTTAATCCAACTTCTGACTAGGAATTTCAACACGTGGTCCCTGGGCAAGATGGTCACCCTGAGTAATAGAAAAGATAAGAAAGGGAAAGGAGAGAGAGAAAAGCATTGCCTGTGGCGGGGTGAGGAAGGTGAAGAGCTCACAGAGGCCAGAGAAGGACCCATCCATTCATTGCAGTGACACTGAAAATGAAAAGTTCAGGTGACCACTTGCCAGTAGTGAAGGGATCTTTTCCAGCAGTTCCATCAGATGTCAGGATTCCCCTTTTGGGGAGGAAAAAGCTCCCCATCTCCCATGGTCCTGCACATGCCTAATCCTGTCACCCATAGCTGTCAGCAAAAAGTGTAAGACAGATTAATCCAAAGAGAATGGCACTTAACATTCCATAGTGCCAAACCCGTCCTTAGCCAAAAGGGATTTTACCAAGAGCCCTCATTTTTAAATGTATTTCAATGTGGTGTTGTTCATTTGGAACGTTCTACTTTAAGTACAAGCGATTCTCCTGCCTCAGCCTCCCAAGTAGCTGGGACTACAGGTGCGTGCCACCACGCCCAGCTAATTTTTTGTATTTTTAGTAGAGATGGGGTTTCACTGTGTTTAGCCAGGATGGTCTCGGTCTCCTGACCTTGTGATTCACCTGCCTCGACCTCCAAAGTGCTGGGATTACAGGCTTGAGCCACCTCACCCGGCCTCTTGTTCTCATTTTCTCCCAAACATACAGAATCTCTCTCTCTGTTCTGAGCCAACTAAAGCTGGGGGTGGAGTGACATAGGTATTAATACCCCTGTGGCTGCCACCACTATGACTGTGCTGGGTCAGACCTGAAGCCAGCACAGCACTGGGTCTCACCCAAGGCCTGCTGTAACCACTCCCTGGCTACTGTCTATGTTCGCTTAAGGCCCTGGGCTCTACAATGAGCAGGTGGCAAAGCCAGCCAGGCCTGTGTCCTTCCCTCCAGGTCAGTGAGTTCCCCCAGGCCCCAGATGGGTCTAGAAGTATCATCCAGGAGTCAGGGACTAGAGTCAAAAACCTGATAAGTCTACCTGGTGTTCTATTGTATTGCAGCTGAGCTGGCACTCAAACCACAAGACCTAGTCCTTCCTGCTTTTCCCTCCCCTTTTCAAAGGCAGAGGAGCCTCACTCCATAGCCACTGCCACCCCTGGCCACGAGGAGTACTGAAAGACTACCACCAATGTTCCGTTAAGGCCCAAGGTCTCTTAAGTTAGCTTGTGGTGAATGCTGCCTGGCCTGGGACTCATCCTTCAGGGCAGTGGGCTCCCCTCTGGCCTGGGGCAGGTCCAGAAATGCTGTCAAGTCCTGGAATCTGGAACCTCAAGAACCTTCTTGGTGCTCTAGCCCCCGTGGTGGTGTTGGTACCTGAAGCCAGCAAGTCTCAGAGGCTCATGATGGCCCTCAACGTAGTGCCTGTGTATTGCTGTTGGTTATTCAGGGCCCAAGAGCTCTTCAGTTAGCAGGTGATGAATGCTGGCAGGATGGGGTCCTTTCCTTCAAGGCAGTGGGTTCCCTTCTGGCCCACAGTTTGTCTAGAAATGTCATCTGGGAGCTAGGGCTGGAACAGGGGCCTGATGACTCTGACTGGAGCCCTATCTTGCTGTGGCTGAGTTGGTATCCAAGATGCAAGACAAAGTCCTCCCAACTCTTCCCTCTCCTCTCCTCAAGCAGAAGGAAGGGGTCTCTTTTAGAGCCACAAGCTGTGCATCCTGGGGTTAGGGGAAAAGTGATGCCAGCACTCCCTTGGCTGTCCTAGCTAGTGTCTCAGCATGTTGTGTGCCCCGACCCCCCACCCCCAGTCCACTGTGTCTGGGCCTAGTTCAGCCCTAGGACTTACCTAAGAGTTGCAGTCCTTATGGCCTAGGCTGCCTTTCAAGTTTACTTAGAGACTGAGAGCATTTTGGCCCTTCATGGTGAGGTTTGCAGGTACTCAAGTTCAGACTGCTGGGATCAGTGATTCCCCTCTGGCTAGGGCTGGTTTAAATGCTCCCTCTGTGAGTGGGCATCAACTGAGTTTGATCTGGTTTTCCTTTCTGCTGTAACAGGACATTGCTGAGTTCAATGCTTCACAATTGAATTGTGAAGCAAAAGAACTGTGTTCTCTCTTCCCCAGTGCCCAGAAACACTCTCCACACCATGCCATGGCTGCCAGGGTGGGGAAGGGGTAGCATTGGTGATTCAGGATTGTTTTCTATATCTCTTCAGTGCCTCTTTCAGTGATACGAAATTAAAACCAGGTACTGTAAGTGCTCACCTGATTTTTGGTTTTTAAGAAGGTGTTTTTTTCTGTGTAGGTAGTTGTTAACTTGGTGTCCTTGCACAGAGCGGCAGGAGGACAATCAGCGGAGCTTTCTATTCTGCCATCTTGCTCTGCCTCCTTTCCTAGCCTCATTTTCCCCTGCTTCCCCCTCTGCCCCCTGGGTCCTGAGCACATGGGTCTTGAGAACACACCAAGCTCATTCCCACCTTGGGGCCTTTGCACTGGCTGTTCTCTCTGCCTGGAATGCTCTTCCTACAGGTATTTGCATGGCTGCCTCCTTTATTGCATTCATGATTCTGCTCAAATGCCCTCCCTAAGCACCTGAGCTAAAATCCCCAACCCCACAGTCTCTCTACTTTTTTGTTTGGTTATTAGCTCTCTTGTTTAATCTCTGTCTTCCTATCAGAGGGCAGGATTCAGAATTTAAACAGTGCCCTAGCACATAATGAGAGCTCAGTTATCTTCTGTTAAAGATAAAAATGAAGCCACACTTTAGGTATACCCGAAGGCCAACCACTCATAACCATGTAACCAAAATTTAATTCTTCCCAATTTCCCCAAAACACTGTCTCTAATCATAAATATCAAACATAACCTTTACATCATTGTCAGCATGATTCAGTGAAATTAAACCAATCAGCTATAGGCAAATCAGTTTAAACAGCTCTGTTTACCTTAAAAAGAATGATAATGTAAAACAGCCAATCACAAAAAAAACAAAATATTCTCCTTTATGCTTTATAAAGTGTGCTATGACTGCCATAAGGTGAGCTTTCTACCACTTTGTTTGAAGTCTCCTGGATCACGAGCTGTACTTTCTCTTACTGTATAACAATAAACTTTAAAATGTTTCCTAACTTGATCTGATTCTAATTTTGACACTTCCAATAATCTTGAGAAATGCTCCTGAGCACTTTGGGTCTGGTATTCTTAGAGAGGGCAAACATTCTCATTTTTCAAAGGGGAAATTGAGGCCCAGAGAGAGACAGTGACTGCCTGAAGTCATAAAGTTCCAGCACTCTCTTTCCTTACTCCCTTGTTCTCCTGGTCTTGGGGACATCAGACTTCTTTAAACATTTGGTCTCACTGTAGAAACTTT
>NW_026654344.1:0-9150 GCF_009828535.3 Hylobates moloch
AGTTGTTAAAAATAAAACTTTTGACATATTAAATTAACTATATATGTCTATAAATACTGCCTGCCCATGTTGTTGGGAGTTCTCTGAACCTCTCCTGGTTCAAAGTGATGCCCAATTCATGAATTATTCTTTGCTCAAATAAACTCTGCTTAATTTAATTTGTCAAAAGTTTTATTTTAACACAGGGAATTGTAAGAATAGTGTTTAAGGATGTGTGAATCAGTAGCAAAACTATAAAGAAAGTAAAGAAGCAATTTTCACCTAAAACAGAAGTCTATTAATCCTTAAGGGAGATAAAAAGTTTGTGATAAAGAAGATGCTCTATTTCCTGAACTTAGTTATAGTTACTGGATGTTCACTTTATAATCAAATGCTAAACTATACAAATATTTTATGTAGTTTTCCTTATATGCATTATACGTCACAATAAATGTGTTTAAAACAAAAAAATTTCCAGTTCAATGTATTACCAAGATTTATCCTAGCCAATAATCTCGATACATAGCTTTTGGACATTCACGTCTTCTTAAAAACACAAAGGAGATTTTCTTTCCAAGACAATGGATCAGAGACATTATTAGCATGCCTCTCCTACTTGGGAAGACAAAATGGTGTGTGGAGATACATGTTTTGAACTTTTTTTCAAGAAGCAACACAAGAACTTAACAGAAAAACTGAAAGAAACCACAGACCCTTTGCAAAAAGCAGCAGGCAGGAGCATACACTATAAACCATGCAGAAAACTATGAGTTTCCGGAGCGTCAAAGGGAGAGAGACTCCCTCAACGACACACGATCTCACAGGGAGGCCAGGTAACCCAGACCATGGGGTAATGCTTTAATCCTACCCAGTACTAGAGCTGATTCATTGAGCAGTGTGAAGTATATGGAGCAGCATCAGGACATGCTTTGCATGTACTCCACGATTCCAGTGGTGATGGAGAAAAGCGACTCCTGATCTCACCTCATAGGGGACCTTGTGGAAGTCTGCCAGCTAAATCAGGCTGTGGTCACAAGTTGAGAGAAGTTCTCAATTGAAATTTGTGATATATTCTTGAGTGGGGATAAATCCCCTTGGCCAAAACCAAGGGGCTAATGGGAAGTGTTCTATAGCTACAGGAGCTGAGTGCCCTTGCTTCCTGGTTGGACTGGGAGGGGCATGACCTGAAAGCCGTCTTTTCTGACTTGATGGAGAAGGCTTATGGCCTGAGGCAGTTTTGAGTTTTAAGTGCAGGCTGCCTGTTTCCCAGCTAGCTGCCGCTAGCAAAAAAATGTGGATGTGGAACCTGCCTTGCCATATGCATGGAAGTTGAATGGGTCTTACTGCCACCTGCTACTCTCTGCTCCCTGTGTGGATTCTTTTGTGGAGCAGAGACAGCTGCATTCTACCCTAGAACATTACTCCAGTGGCCAGGGAACTTCCATCTGATTCTTATTGGGGCTGCTGTTTGTACCCAAACATAGGGAACCAGAGTGTGGACTTGCCTGACTCAGCACCAACTTGGCTTTTTCCCTCCCCACACCCTAGTAGCATAACACAACGGTCAAAGACTTTTGGGAACTCCGTGGCTCCAGCCATTGCCTAAAACACCAGAGTATGTCCCTTGGATAACATAAGGCAAACACAGATCCCAACACGGCCATTGCAGCTGTAACTCCTCTGCACCACCTCCCGGCTGAAGGCCAAGCAGCACAGCCCATTACAACTGTGGGCACAATAGCACAGCCCTCAAGAGCAAGAAAACTTTTTCACGACCTCAGCTATCAGAATTGCCTGCATCATACTGGATAACCAGGAGGTCTTGAGTTTGGCCATGTTCCCAGTACATTATTATTGAAGCTGGCATTTAAGAAAGCCAACATAGTTAGGCTATTTATAACCAACGAAATCTCACAGAGTCTACATCACTCCCCTCCCAGCCTCAACAGAACTTCTGCTGGTACCTACTCTAAGAGACTAGAGGACAGGTTAAATAACTAGATCCCTTGCAGACATTCTCCAAAACCAGCCTGGAATGTGGCAGCCCCACTGGGTAGCTACACCCAGAGGAGCAGCAGCATTCACAGTAGTCTTGCCCTCAGGATTTCTACTCCTAGGAAAAGAAGACGTATATCACAGTAAGGGAAAATCCAGCCGGACAAAAGAGACCAGACTGTGATCCTTGAGTCCCTGAACTTTCTACTTGTGGATAGTTTCTTCCCATAGGCACAGATGCAGTGCTGGGCTCAGTGGAGAAAGTCTGCAGGTCTAACCCAACAGTCAGGCATCCCTGGTGCTCATGAAGGGTCTTGGAGAAGGGTACTACTTTTCCCCCTCACCCAGTAATATGGACACAGCTGGGGCTTCTCAGGTGGGAGCTAAGCATGTGTGCATCTGCAGACAGCCTTTCTGGAACATTTCAGGGTGACTGCATCCCCACAGGAATAGTGCACTCCAGGTTCACGCTTGCACAATAGGTAGAGTCGAAATCCCTCTCTACATGGAAAATCACAACTAAAACACTGTGTTGGGAAAGTGACTGGAAGGTGGATTGCTGTCCAGCTGGCCTGGAAGAGAGGCTGTGGCAGCTCCCTCCCTTCCCTCTAAAAAGACTTCTGTTCATTTTACTTAGAGTTTCCCTTGTTTCCTCTGTCAAAACTGGGACATTGGCCCACCATTCAGATTTTGCATTTACCCACCTGCTTTAGCCATAGCGGGGTTTTACCTGTGGGCACCTCCTACTTTCCTGAAGCTGAACTGTTTAATCCCATGAATGAAATATGGGCATTTTTTTTAAGTACACACCACTTGATAATGAGATAAGCTTCATGAGACTTCGTCCATTACAGCTCTAAAAGAGAATGAACCTGCTCACACACACAGCATGTTGCTACCATAACTACCATCTGAGAAAGCCATTGCTCAAAGATTCTCCATAGCCAAGGAACACATACAGAATCTGTCTCTGAAATCAACTAGAGCCAAAGCTAAGTGACAATAAACTATAAATATTAAAGTCACATTCTCTAGGAGAAAAAAAAATCAGTCAAATCAAAAATAAATTCAAAAATAATTAGGAGAAACATTTAATCCAAATGAGAAGAAACCAGAAAAATAATTCTGGCAATATGAAAAAACAGAGTTCTATAAAACCCCAAAAGATCACACTAACTCCAGCAGTGGACACAAACCAAGATGAACTTTTTGAAATATCAGAAAAGGAATTCAAAATTGTATTACATTACTCAAAGAGATGCAAAAGAAAGGTAGAAACCAACAACATTTAAAAGAATAAAAATTTAAAAACAATTCAATTCCCCACTTTACTCAGCACTTCTCCTTCCTGCTGCCATGTGAAGAAGGACCTGTTTGCTTCCCCTTCTGCCACAATTATAAGTTGCCTGAGGCCTCCCCAGGCCTGTAGAACTGAGTAAATTAAACCTCTTTTCTTTATAAATTACTCAGTCTCAGACAGTTCTTTATAGCAGCATGAGAAAGGACTAGTACAGTAGTGGAATGTGGGAAATCAGGATACTAAATGGATACAAAAATATAGTTAGATACAATGAATAAGATTTAGTATTTGATAGCACAGTAGGGTGACTACAGTCAGCAATAATTTGTTTTACATTTTAGAATAACCGACAGAGTACAACTGGAATGTTTACAACACAAAAGAATGAAGAATTGTTGAGGTGATGGATACCTCATTTACCCTGATGTGATTATTATACATTGCATGCTTGTGTCAGAATATCTCATGTACCCCATAAATAAGTGCATTTATGATGTACACATGAAAATTTTTAAATTTTAAAATTAGAAATGTCATGTTGTAATAATTAAATGTTATATATGGACTGTGCTGTAGATGTTGCACCTTACCACTTACCTTATGAGTTAATTTACAATAGAAAAAATAATAACTACATCCATGTAATATCTACATATTATATGATAGATTATTGTAGGTTCTTTCTATGATACTAAAAATTGTAACTCTACCCCATGTCTATTCTTCTTGTCTCACAACTATCTTCTTCAAACACCTGCTGCTGTCTGCTTCTTTACCTGAGAAGTTTCTCCTGCAGCTGAGCTTATTCAGCATAAAAGAATAGCAACACCAAGGCGAGGAGATTTAATTATCACAGAGTAATCTTCAAAGGCAAAGACTGGAAAGATTTTTTAAATAAATACATATAATCATGTTGCTTTTTGCTAATATATCTTTATCTTACTACTGTCTACAATAAAATGAATAAATTATATTAATAAATAAGCCTGTTTGATTACTCCAACATGTAATTTCATGCATAAAACTTCAATCAAAGGAAATAAAAAATTCTAATTAAGGAAGTGATGAATTCTTTATGTTTTCTCAATTTCTTAAATATCACATTGGAAGGTTACTTTGAGAATACTGATAGGATTACTATCTTCCAAAAATAGCATTTTAAAAATGTAAGACTTCAATTTTCTACACCAGAGTGCAAAGAGCTTAGAAATTTTCACTCAACCCTATCTACAAGTAAACAGCTAAACAAACTAAAAAATCAACAACTTCTCTTACAACAATGGGGAAATAGAAATCCACAACTCCAGCCCTCTTCAATAATTCTGTCTTACCTAAGTGGGAGTGAGGAAAGCTGAGAAGCTCACAGTCCAGAGGCTCAGGCTCAGCCAGAGCAATCAGGCAACAGAAAGAAATAAAAGGCAACCAAATTGGAAAAGAGGAAGTCAAATTTTCTCAGTTTTATATTCCATAATCTTATACCTACAAAACTAAAGGCTCCCCAAAGAGACTCCTAGGTCAAATAAATGGCTTCAACAATGTTTCAGGATACAAAATTAATGCACAAGATTAGTAGCATTTCTACACATCAATAATATCCAATCTGAGAACCAAATTAAGAACTCAATTCTTAATACTGTGGCCATACACAGAAAATAAAATACCTATGAATACACTTTACTGAGGACATGAAAGATTTCTACAAGGAGAGCTTATAAAACACTGATGAAAGAAATTGTAGATGGCATAAACAAACGGAATAACATCCTAAGCCCATGGATTAGAGGAATCAATTTCATTAAAATGACTATACTTCCCAAAACAATCTATAGATTCAATGCAATTTCTATCAAATTACAAATAATATTTTCAACAGAATTAAAAAACATTATTTGAAACCAAAAAAGAGCCCAAATAGCTAAAGCAATTTTAATCAGAAAGAGCAAAGCTGGAGCCATCAGATTACCTGAGTTCAAATTACACTACAAGGCTAGAGTAACCAAAACATCATGGTACTGACACAAAAATAGACACATAAATCCATTGAACAGAATAGAAAACCCAGAAATAAATACATATACTTGCAACCAACTGACCTTCAACAAAGTCAATGAAAATAAACAATGGATGAAAGAACACCCTATTCAATAAATGGTACTGAGAAAACCGGATAAAGCCTAGGAAAAACTCTTTAGGACATTGGCTTAGGCAAAGAATTAGTGACATTTGTGACTAAGACCTCACAGGCAAATGCAAATAAAAAACTGAAATAGACAAACGGGACTTAATTTAAGCAAGGAGCTTCTGCAGAGCAAAATAAATAATAAACGCATTAAACGGACAACCTACGGAATGGGAGAAAATATTTGTAAATTATGCATTCAACAAAGGACTAATATCCAGAATCTATAAGGAACTCAAATAACTAAACAAGAGAAAAAACAAACAAACAAAAATTAAAAAGTGAGCAAAGGGCATAAACAGACATTTCTTAAAAGAAGACATGCAGGTGGCCAACAAACATATGAAAACATGCTCAACAAAACTAATCATCAGATGAATGTGCATAAAATCCCCAATGAGATATCATTTCACAGCAGTCAAGATGGATAACATTAAAAAGTAAAAAAAACCAAACAAACAGATTTTTATGCAGATGCAGAAAAATAAAGGAACACTTACACATTGTTGTTGGAATTGTATATTAGTACAACCTCTATGGAAAGCAGTATGAACATTTCCCAAAAAATTAAAAATAGAACTATCATTCAACCCAGAAATCTCACTAATGGGTATCTACCCAAAGGAATAGAAATCATTATATTAAATAGACACTTTAATTTATATATTTATCATGGCCCTATTCACAATAGCAAAATCATAGACTCAAGTGTCCATCAGTAGATGATTGGGTAAATGTTGTATATATACACCATGAAACACGATGTAGCCATAAGCATAATAAAATCATGTCGTTGGCAGCAACATGGATGCAACTAGAGTTCATTATCCTAGATGAAATAACTCATAAACAGAACAACAAATACTGCATATTCTCACTTATAAGTGAGACCTAAACAATAAATACATGAGCACATATAGATGAATAGAATAGACACTGGGGACTCTAAAAAAGAGGGAGATTGATGGAGGTGAGGGTTGATAAATTATCTATTAGGTACAGTGTTCACTATTTGGGTAATGGGTACACTAGAAACCCAAATCTCACAATTATGGAATATATCCATGTAACAAATGCACATAATTACCTCCTGAATCTAACATAATAAAAATAATAATGTTGGTTTCTTTTTGTCTGTTTTAATCAGCCCATAGTGACACTGAATGCCTAAGTGTAAATTTGTATGTACAGTCTTTATTCTTAATTAGTACACTTGATGCTCATAATTCTCAGATTCCATACTTATAAATTTACATACTCACTGCAATTTACTAGTAATTTCAAAATCAATACTTGCAGCACTTTCATAATCATTCACAGATATGCACAGGGTGACAGAAAATTTTGAGTCACTCTATGAGCACATTCTTAGCTGAGGCTGAATAAAGTGACACCCTGCCTTCTTGTTTCAAAAATAAAAATAATATAATAAAATACATTAAAAATTTTAAAAGACATATATGGATTAAAAGTGAATGGATATAGAGGCATACTCTGCTAATACTAATGAAAAGAGAATGGAAGTACCTGTATTAATTTCAGACAGAATCGTCTTCAGAATAAGAAAGGTTATTAGGAATAAAGAGATGCAGTACATAATAATAAAAAAGTAGACTTCAAGAAGACATAAATATCCTTAATGTGTATGTATCCAGCAACACAGCGTCAAAATGGATCAGAAAAGAACTTATAGAAGTACAAGGATAAATAAATAAATATCATATCACACTTGGTGAATTGAACACCTTCTTATCAGAAATAGATTCATCAGATCAATAAGAACATAGTTGAACACAACAGTATCACTAATCAACTGAACATAACTGACATCTATAGACTACTTCATCCAACAAGAGCAGAATACACATTCTTCTCAAGCTCAAGTAGAAGGGGAATATTCAACAAGATAGACCACATTCTGGACCATAAATCATCTTTTAACAAATTTTATAAAACAGAAATCACATAATGTCTGCCCTTAGATCACAATGATATTAAACTAGAAATCGATAACAGAAAGATAACTGAAAAATCCCCCATACACTTGAAGATTAGAAAACATGCTTCTAATTAACTCATGGGTTAAAGAAGAATTCTCAAGGAAAATTAACACGTATTTTGGAATGTATGAAAATGTTAAAAACTTATCAAAATTTGTGGAATGCAATGAATGTATGCAGTACTTAGGAAGAAATTGTATACATATATTAGAAAAGAAGAAACATCTAAAATCAATCATCTATGTTTCCAACTTACAAATCCACAAGAGTAATCTGAGTCCAAAGTAAGAAGAAGAAGACATATACAAATTTAGAGCAGAAATCGATGAAATTGAAAATGGGAAATCAATAGAGAAAATCAATAAAACCAAAAGCTAATTATTTGAAAGATTAATAAAATTGATAAGCCTCTAGTAGGCAAACTAAGAAATACAGAGAGAAGACACAAATTACTAATATCAGAAATGAAATAGGGGCTATCACTACAGATCTCATGGACAGATAATAAAAGAGCATTATGGACAACAGTGCATCTACACGTTTAGTTACCTAGATGAATGACTAAATTCCTTGAAAGACATGATGTGCCAATATTTACACAAGAAGAAATACACAACATAAATGAGCCTATATCTACTAAATAAATTGAATTAAAAATTAATAAATATCAAAAATAGGATGAACCAGGCCCAGATAAATTACATGTTGAATTGTACTAAATAATTAGGGAGGAAATACCAATTTTATACAATCTCATTCAAAACATGGAAGTAGAGGTAATTCTTACTCATTCTATGAAGCCAACATTACCCTAATACCTAAGCCAGACAAAACATTACAAGGAAAGACAACTACAGACCAATTACTGTCATATACATAGATGCAAAAAATCCTCAACAAAAACTTAGCAAATCAAATTTAACAATATATAAAATGAATTATGCATCATGACCAAGTGGGATTTCTTCCAGGTATGCAAGACTGGGAACATTTGAAAAACAATTAGTTTAATCAATCGTATCAAAAGAGTATAGAAGAAAAATAACCTGGTCATATTAACAGCTGCAGAAAAAGCATTTGACAAAATCAAACACACGTTTATAATAAAAACTCTCAGCAAACTAGGAATAAGAGGGAACTTCCTCATCTTGATAAAGATCATCTATGAAAAACCTACAGCTAAAATTATAATTAATGGTGAGAAACTCAAAAGTTTTCCAACTGAGATCAGAAGCAATAATGTCCCCTGTTACCATTGTTTTTCAACATCATAGTGAAAGTCCTAGCTCATGCAATAAAACCAGAAAAAGGAAATAGAGGTATATAGATTAGGAATAAAGAAAGAAAATTGTCTTTGTTCACAAATAACATGATTATCTATGAGAAAGTCCCAAAGGAATCAACAAAAAATTCCTAGAAGTAATAAGTTATTGTAGCAAGATTACAGGATACAAGATTAATATTTAAGAAAATTCTATTGCTGTCCTATATACCAGCAATGAACAAGTGGAACTTGAAATTAAAAGTTCATTACCATTTAAGTTATATCAAAAACATACATAAATATAAATTTAATGAAATAGGTACAAGATTGATATGAAGAAAACTATAAAATCTTGATGAAAGGTATCAAAAAAAGAATGGAGAGACACTCTATGTTTATGAATAGAAAGACTAAATATTGTCAAAATGTCAGT
>NW_026654345.1:0-9150 GCF_009828535.3 Hylobates moloch
AAAAAAAAAAAAAAAAAAAAAAAAAAAAAATACATCAGCCGGGCCTGGTGGCAGGCCCCTGTAGTCCCAGCTACTTGGGAGGCTGAGGCAGAAGAATCGCTTGAACCTGGGATGCGGAGGTTGCAGTGAGCCGAGAATGCGCCACTACACTCCAGCCTGGCGACAGAGCAAGATTTTGTCTCAAAAAAAAAAAAAAAAAAAAAATAGCGACAACATCTCACTTTGTTTCCTAGGCTGATCTCGAACTCCTAGGCTCAAGTGATCCTCCCACCTTGGCCTCCCAAACTGCTGAGATTACAGGCATGAGCCACAGCACCCAGCCTACACTGGTCTTTTAACAATTACTTCTACCTCATCATGTTGGTGGTTTCAGCAGGACAGCAATGCCTCCAGGAGGCACTTTGAAGATTTGTGGGCCTCCGACAGTGGCTGGGAAGATGTTGCACATCATGTCGTGCATGGCACTGTCCACATGACTGAAATGTCCAGCCAGATGTTCATGTACATGAATAACTCATTTATCATTGCCTAAGTCTAGAACTCTATTTTACATATAAACACAAAGGGGTTTGGTTGTAGTTTTGCTTGTTAAAAATTTTAACATCCCTGACATTCTCCAGGCCTACAAACTGCAGTGTAATCAGAGAGAAGCATGAACTTTATTTTACTTATTTACTTTTATAAACTTTCTCTTTGGAGATGGGGTATCCCTATGTTGACCAGGCTGGTCTTGAACTCCTGGCCTCAAGTGATCCTCCCATCTTGGCCTCCCAGAGTGTTGGGATTACAGGCATGAGCCACTGTGCCTGGCCAAAGTATGAACTTCATTGTTTGGAATTTTGTTGAGTTGTTCATCACTTCTGAAAGTCAGCTGGTGTTACCTGAGATACTGAAAGACACCTGAACTGCACTCCTTGCTACAAGCAGTTACAGCAGGATGGACTCGACCTCTCACTGTACCCTCTCCAGTGATCTTAGAGACCCAAGCATTTACAGAGTGAAACACACCAGGCGCAGTGGCTCATGCCTGTAATCCTAGCACTTTGGGAGGCTGAGGCAGGCAGATCACCTGAGATCAGGAGTTCGAGACCAGTCCGACCAACATGGAGAAACCCCATCTCTACTAAAAATACAAAATTAGCTGGGTGTGGTGGCACATGCCTGTAATCCCAGCTACTCGGGAAGCTGAGGCAGGATAATCGCTTGAACCCAGGAGGCGGGGGTTGCGGTGAGCCAAGATCGTGCCATTGCACTCCAGCCTGGGCAACAAGAGTGAAACTCCCTCTCAAAAATAATAAAATAATAATAATAATAATAATAATACAGAGTGAAACACATATTATTTAATCATCAGGGATTTCCCTTTCCTTTGTCCTTTATTGTCTAGTTAGACTTTACTGATCTTTAAAAATTATGTAAGAAAGTCACACCCATAATTTGAGTTCAGGGCAGTAAAAGGGAGCATTGGATCTGTAAGGCTATTATAAATTAATAGGCGGGGCGCGGTGACTCACGCCTGTTATCCCAGCACTGTGGGAGGCTGAGGCGAGCAGATCACCTGAGGTCAGGAGTTCGAGACCAGCCTGGCCAACATGGTGAAACCCTGTCTCTACTAAAATTACAAAAATTAGCTGGGCATGGTGGCGGGCATCTGTAATCCCAGCTACTCAGGAGGCTGAGGTAGGAGAATTGCTTGAACTGGGGAGGTGGAGGCTGCAGTGAGCTGAGATCACACCACTTCACTCCAGCCTGGGAGACAGAGTGAGACTCCATCTCAAAAAATAAAATAAAATAATATAAAATAATAAATTAATAGAAAACTGTAATTTGTTTAGCCAGTCCCCTATGATGAATATTTATACTGTTTCCTAAAATTGCGTTTGTACGTAACCATTGATTCAAACAAAGCAAGAAAATGTTAAACTTGAAGTAGAAAAAATAGTATTTCAGAGTTCAAGGTTCTAAAGATAACCAATCTCATTTCCTCTTGCATTTATTTATATTTTATATTAATATATGTGTGTGTATATATATATATATATATATACACGTATTTTTTTTTTTTTGAGATGGAGTTTTGCTCTTGTTGCCTAGGCTGGAGTGCAATGGCGTGATCTTGGCTCACTGCAACCTCCACCTCCTGGGTTCAAGTGATTCTCCTGCCTCAGCCTCCCGAGTAGCTGGGATTACAGGCATGCGCCACCATGCCCGGCTAATTTTCTATTTTTAGTAGAGATGGGGTTTCTTCATGTTGGTCAGGCTGGTCTCAAACTCCCAACCTCAGGTGATCCGCCTGCCATGGCCTCCCAAAGTGCTGGGATTACAGGCATAAGCCACTGCACCCTGCCGTATTTTTTTTGAGACAGTCTTGCTCTGTTGTTCAGGCTGGAGTGCAGTGGTGCAATCATGGCTCACTGCAGCCATGACCTCCTGGGCTCAACCAATCCTCCTGCCTCAGCTTCCTGAGTAGCTAGGACTACAGGCATAAGCCATCATATCCAGCCTCCTCTTTCATTTAAAGTAATCCTGTCATTAAAGCAAATTTACTTTTCACCACTGGCATTATTATCCTGGCCCAAGCCCCTTTCCTCACTCCTGGATGATGCAGTAGCCTGCAGATTTCACTCCGCCACATAGTCTATCCTCAATAGACTTCAGTCAAAGTGACCTTTTTAAGAATGGTGGCTTAGGCCGGGCGCAGTGGCTGATGCCTGTAATCCCAGCACTTTGGGAGGCCGAAGCAGGCAGATCACCTGAGGTCAGGAGTTCAAGACCAGCCTGGCCAACATGGCAAAACCCCATCTCTACTAAAAAATACAAAAAATTAGCCGGGCGTGGTGGTAGGCGCCTGTAATCCCAGCTAGTTGGGAGACTGAGGCAGTGAGAATTGCTTGAACCTGGGAGGTGGAAATTGCAGTGAGCCGAGATCACGCCACTGTACTCCAGAGTGGGTAACACAGCAAGACTCCGTCTCGGGGAAAAAAAAAGGGTGGCTCTGTTGGGCACAGTGGCTCATACCTGTAATCCCAGCACTTTGGGAGGCCGAGTCAGGTGAATCACCTGAGGTCAGGAGTTCAAGACCAGCTTAGCCAACATGCTGAAACCCTGTCTCCAGTAAATATACAAAAATTAGCTGGGTGTGGTGGTGCTCGCCTGTAATCCCAGCTGCTCGGGAGGCTAAGGTAGGAGAATCACTTGAACCCAGAAGGTGGAGGCTGCAGTGAGCCGAGATTGCGCCACTACACTCTAGCCAGGGTGACAGTGAGACTCGTGTCTCAAAAAAAAAAAAAAAAAAAAAAAAAAAAAGAAGAAGAACGGTGGCTCATGCCTGTAGCCCTAGCACTTTGGGAGGCCAAGACAGGCAGATGGATTGCTTCAGCCCAGGAGTCTGAGACCAGCCTGGGCAACATGGTGAAAGCTTGTCTCTACAAAAAATTTTAAAAGAATTTTTTGGCCAGGAGTAGTGGCTTTCGCCTGTAATCCCAGCACTTTGGGAGGCTAAGGCAGGCGGATCACTTGCGGTCAGGAGTTTGAGACCAGCCTGGCCCACATGGTGAAACACCATCTCTACTAAAAACACAAAAACTAGTCGGGTGTGGTGGGGCACTCCTATAGTCCCAGCTACTCAGGAGGCTGAGCCACAACAATCGCTTGAACCTGGGAAGCGGAGGTTGCAGTGAGCCGAGATAACACCAGTGCACTCCAGCCTGGGCAACCGAGCAAGACTGTCTCAAAAAAAAATTTTTTTTTAAATATTAGCCAGGTGTGGTGGGTGGCACATGCCTGTAGTTCCAGCTACCAGGAAGCTGAGATAGGAGAATCGCCTGAGGCCAGGAGGTCGAGGCTGCAGTGAGCTGAGATCAGCTCACTCCAGCCTTGGCAACAGAGCAAGACCCTATCCAAAAAAAAAAAAAAAAAAAAAGTAAGGCAAATGCTGTCACTCCTCTGCTCAAACTTCTATAGATATATGGATCCTATTTGGATCTAAATTCAAATAAGACAACTGGGAAAACAATTATTTAACATATTGAATAAAAATACATAAGTCCATAGTGACAGGAGGAGGGAGGGATCAGAAGGGTACTTTACAACTGCAAAAGGGAATAATTGATTCAGACAAATGTAATTAATGCCAAAACACAACAATCAGGTGAAAAGGCTCTCTTCTTGGAAAGAGGGTCTTTATGCAGAGGCAAAATATCACCCCTCAAGATTACCTAATTTTCAGAAAAGGGAAAAGATACCTTTCCAGTGGAGCAGTCTGGGAGGCATTACCTTAATTGCAAGTTCAAATTTAGCCTCACTGATGAGTCAGCCTAAGACTTTGTGCCTCCTGATGTGAGGCAAGATTAAATACACAAAGCATCACCTATGAAATCTTCCTGCTAAATATGATGAATTTGAATCCAATTAAGCTTCTAGGCCTAGTGTAATTTCCAATTTACAGAAAATACAGGAGCTAAGAGAGAAAAACAGGAAACAATTAGCTCCAGAATAACAGACATTCCACAAAGTCAATGTCCTGAACTCTTTGTTTTGTTTATTTATTTATTTTTATTTTATTTATTTATTTATTTATTTTGAGACGGAGTCTCGCTCTGTTGCCCAGGCTGGAGTGCAGTGGCACGATCTCGGCTCACTGCAAGCTCCGCCTCCCGGGTTCATGCCATTCTCCTGCCTCAGCCCCCCGAGTAGCTGGGACTACAGGCGCCCGCCACCACACCCAGCTAATTTTTCATATTTTTAGTAGAGACGGGGTTTCACCGTGTTATCCAGGATGGTCTCGATCTCCCAACCTCATGATCCGCCCGCCTCGGCCTCCCAAAGTGCTGGGATTACAGGCGTGAGCCACCACGCCCGGCTATTTATTTATTTTTTTGAGATGGAGTTTTGCTCTTGTCACCCAGGCTGAAGTGCAATGGCACGATCTTAGCTTACTGCAACCTCCGCCTCCCGGGTTCAAGCAATTCTCCTGTCTCAGCCTCCCAAGTAGCTGGGATTACAGGCATGCGCCACCACACCCGGCTAATTTTTATATTTTTTGGTAGAGACAGGGCTTCACCATGTTGGCCAGGCTGGTCCTGAACTCCTGACCTCAGGTGATCCACCTGCCTCAGCCTGGGATTACAGGTGTGAGCCACCGCACCTAGCTGTTTTATTTATTTTGGAGACAAGGTCTGGTTCTATCACCCAGGCTGGAGTGCAGTGGCACAATCACGGCTCACTGCAAACTCCACCTCTCAGGCTCAAGGGATTCTCCCACCTCAGCCTCCTGAGTAGCTGGGACCACAAGCTCACATCCTGTATGACCACAGGCTCACACCTGGCTAATTTTTTATTTTTTGTAAACATGGGGTTTCACTATGTTGCCCAGGCTGGTCTCCAACTCATGAGCTCAAGCAATCCACCTGCCTTGGCCTCCCAAAGTGCTGGGATTACAGGAGTGAGCCACCTCACCCAGCTGTCCTGAACTTTTTTTTTTTTTGAGACAGAGTCTCACTCTGTCTCCAGGCTGAAGTGCAGTGGCATCTGCCTCCCAGGTTCAAGTGATTCCCCTGCCTCAGCCTCCTGAGTAGCTGGGACTACAGGCGCGTGCCACCACCCCTGGCTAATTTTTTTTATTTTAGTAGAGACAGGGTTTCACCATGTTGGCCAGGATGGTCTCAATCTCCTCCCCTCGTGATCCACCTGCCTCAGCCTCCCAAAGTGCTGGGATTACAGGCATGAGCCACCACAACTGGCCTGTCCTGAACTTTTAAAAGAGTCAATATCGGCTGGGTGCGGTGGCTCACGCCTGTAATCCCAGCATTTTGGGAGGCCGAGTTTGGAGGATCACTGGAACTCGAGTTCGAGACCAACCTGGACAACATGGTAAAATCCCCTCTCTACTAAAAATAGAAAAATTAGCTGGGCGTGGTGTCAGGAGCCTCTAATCCCAGCTACTTGGGAGGCTGCGGAAGGAGAATCACTTGAACCTGGGAGGCAGAGGTTGCAGTGAGTGAAGATCACCCATTGCACTCCAGCCTGGGTGACAGAGTGAGACTCTGTCTTAAAAAAAAAAAAAAAAAAAGAAGGCCGGCGCAGTGGCTCACGACTGTAATCCCAGCACTTTGAGAGGCCGAGGCGGGCGGATCACGAGGTCAGGAGATTGAGACCATCCTGGCTAACACAGTGAAACCCCATCTTTACTAAAAATACAAAAACAAAATTAGCCGGGCGTGGTGGCGGGCGCCTGTAGTCCCAGCTACTTGAGAGGCTGAGGCAGGAGAATGGCATGAACCTGGGAGGCGGAGCTTGCAGTGAGCCAAGATCACGCCACTGCACTCCAGCCTGGGTGACAGAGTGAGACTCCGTCTCAAAAAAAAATCATTATCACTTAAGGAAAACAATGTCGCCATGCACCTGTAATCCCACCTACTCAAGAGGCTGAGATTTAGCCAGTCCCCTAAAATGAATATTTATATTTCCTAAAATTGCATTCATACAGAACCATTGATTCAAATAAAACAAGAAAAACATGGAGTAAAAAAAAAAAATAAAGTCCAGGAGTCCAGTCCTGCACTGAGTCCAGGAGTTTGAGGCTGCAAGTGAGTTATATTGCACCACTGCACTCCAGGTTGAGTGACAGAGCAAGACTCCATCTCTAAACAAACAAACAAAAAAAGTGGGAAGGAGCAAAGACCACACAGTGTATGATTCACTGTAAAAGTCCAGCCAGGCCCAGTGGCTCACACCTGTAATCCCAGCACTTTGAGAGATAGACGTGGGAGGATTCCTTGAGCCCAGAGATCGAGACCAGCCTGGGCAACGTGACGAGACCTCTTCTCTACAAAAAACTTAAAAATTACCCAGACATGGTGGCACATACCTGTGGTCCCAGCTACTTGGGAGGCTGAGGCAGGAGGATCACTTGAGCCCAGGAGGTCGAGGTGTTAGTGAAAGATGTTCGTGCCATTGCACTTTAGCCTGGGTAACAGAGCAAGACCCTGTCTCAAAAAAAAAAAAAAAAAAAAAAAAAGAAAAGTCCAGAAACAACAAATCTATAGAGACAGAAGTCATGTTTGCAGTTGCCAGGTGGTGAGGGGACTGCAGTTGAAGCAAGATTGACCACATATGGGCAGAAGGCCTTGTACTGGGGTGATGGAATGCTCTAAAACTAACTGAAAATTATTGAACTGTGCTCTTAAAAAGGGTAATTTTGGCCAGGTGCAGTGACTCACTCCTGTAATCCCAGCACTTTGGTAGGCCGAGATGGGTGGATCACCTGACGTCATGAGTTCGAGGCCAGCTTGGCTGACATAGCGAAACCCCACCGCTACCAAAAATGCAAAAATTAGCCGGGCATCTGTAATCCCAGCTACTTGGGAGGCTGAGGTGGGAGAATCACTTGAATCCAGGAGGGGGTGGTTGCAGTGAGCCAAGATCAAGGCCACTGCACTCCAGCCTGAGTGACAGACTCCATCTCACACACACACACACACAAAAGGTAATTTCATGGTATGTGAATTATAATCTCAATAAATTTTTAAAAGCTAATAAGCAGAAATTCCAGGTTTTGTTTTTGTTTTGTTTTTTAAGGTGGAAAGACTGCTCTGGAGTAAAAGAAACCAAAGACACCTAACAGTCAAATATAATGTGTAAAACTAAATTAGATCCTGGGAGTGGTGGAGAGAGGAGGAACAGTTATAAAAGACATTCTAATCGTACATAAATTATACCTTAATAAGGATGATTTTAAAAATACTTCCTTATAGAAAGAGCAGGATTGAAATAGAACTTTTTTTCCTTATTTCTTCAAAAAAAAAAAAAAAAAAAAACAGGCCAGGCACAGTGGCTCACGCCTGTAATCCCAGCACTTTGGGAGGCCGAGGTGGGCGGATCACCTGAGGCCGGGAGTTCGAGACCAGCCTGATCAACATAGTGAAATCCCATCTCTACTAAAAATACAAAAATTAGCTGGGCATGATGGCGCCTCCCAGCTACTTGGGAGGCTGTGGCAGGAGAATCACTTGAACCTAGGAGGTGGAGGTTGCAATGAGCTGAGATTGTGCCATTGCACTCCAGCCTGGGTAACAAGAGCGAAACTCCATCTGAAAAAATAAGTAAATAAATAAAAATATGGAATACATGTGTAGAACATGCAGGTTTGTTACCTAAGTATATGTGTGCCATGGTGGTTTGTTGCACCTATTGACCCTGAAATAGAATTTTATTTTTTTACTTATTTTGAATCAGAGTCTTGCTCTGTTGCCCAGGCTGGGGTGCAATGGCACGATCTTGGCTCACTGCAGCCTTCATCTCCCAGGTTCAAGTGATTCTCCTGCCTCAGCCTCCTAAGTAGCTGGGATTACAGACATGCACCACCATGCCTGGCTAATTTTTGTATTTTGAGTAGAGATGGAATTTCACCATGTTGGCCAGGCTGGTCTTGAACTCCTGACCTCAAGTGATCTGCCCGCCTCAGCCTCCCAAAGTGCTGAGATTACAGGTGTGAGCCACCATACCTGGACAGAAAAAGAATTTTAAAAAGCAATAAACATAAAAACACATTATAAGAACAAGGGGGGACATCTGACTGTGAACCAGATATTATAGATTTTACAGATTTTCTGAGGTGGAGAAAGCCATTGGCTGACTTTCCCAGAAATGGTTCTTGTGTTCTCAAAGACCCTGAGGCCATACTCTAACCCAGCCTGCTCAACTTGCCGTCTGCTGGGAGCCTGCCTCATAATAGTGGCAATTTCAACCTTTCTTTGCACAATTAGGTTTGTGCTTGCTTCTCACTTTTTCTCAATATGTTTTTAGGGACACAGGTGCTAGAGTTTGATGAACACAAAAATTGGAATCATGGGCCGAGAGCGGTGGCTCACGCCTGTAATCCCAGCACTTTCGGAGGCCGAGGCAGGAGGATCACCTGAAGTCAGGAGTTCAAGACCAGCCTGACCAACATGGAGAAACCCCGTCTCTACTAAAAATACAAAATTAGCCGGGCATGGTGGCACATGCCTGTAATCCCAACTACTCGGGAGGCTGAGGCAGGAGAATTGCTTGAACCCGGGAGGCGGGGGGTTGCAGTGAGCCGAGATTGCGTCATTGCACTCCAGCCTGGGCAACAAGAGCAAAATTTCGTCTCAAAAAAAAAAAAAAAAA
>NW_026654346.1:0-9147 GCF_009828535.3 Hylobates moloch
GATCCAGCCATCGAGGTGCCTGCAGAACAAGCGTCCCAGGTCCCCTCAGCAAGCCGGACTCTGCTCGGTGACGTCCTGGGTCCCCTCACCAAGCCGGACTCTCCTCGGTGACGTCCTGGGTCCCCTCACCAAGCCAGACTTTGCTCGGGGGCGTCCCGGGTCCCCTCAGCAAGCCGGACTCTGCTCAGGGGTGTCCTGGTTCCCCTCAGCAGGCTGGACTCTGCTCGGGGGCGCCACAGCCCAGGGCCACAGGTGGCTCTCGGTGGCTTCTGCTTTCAACAGACCTGTGGCCCCGGACAATTTTTAGGTCAATTCAGGTCTGGGTATTAACTGAGTCAGAGCAGAGTGAAATGGAACGAAGGGGACCACGGACTGATCTAAGGCGGCAGCAGCGAGGAGCGTGCGCCGGGTGTCCGTGCAGGTGTGTGCCTGCGTGCGTGTTCACATAAGGAAGGGGCTGAAGGGTCTGCGCTGTGGAAACATGGAATTTTTTTTTTTTTTTTAGTTGGAATCTCACTCTGTCTCCCAGGCTGGAGTGCAGTGGCATAATCTCAGCTCACTGCAGCCTCCACCTCCCGTGATTCTCCTGCCTCAGCCTCCTGAGCAGCTGGGACTACAGGCATGTGCCACCGCGTATTTTTATTTTTTATTTATTTTTTTGAGACAGAGTTTCACTCTCGCCCCCCAGGCTGGAGTGCAATGGTGCTATCTTGGCTCACTGCAACCTCCACCTCCCGGGTTCGAGTGATTCTCCTGCCTTAGTCTCCCGAGTAGCTGGGATTGCAGGTGCTCAACACCACACCCAGCTAATTTTTTTTTTTTTTTTTTTTTTTTTAGCAGAGATAGGGTTTCACCATGTTGGCCAGGCTGGTCTCAAACTCCTGACCTCAGGTGATCCACCCGCCTCGGCCTCCCAAAGTGCTGGGATAACAGGCGTGAGCCGCTGCGCCTGGCCCGCCATGTATTCTTAGTAGAGACAGGGTTTCATTATGTTGACCAGGCTGGTCTCAAACTCGTGACCCCAAGTGTTTTCTTATTTTGCTTATATTTTCTAATATTCTACAATGCGTATCTATTACTCTATAATAATAAAAGGATTGTTTTACAAATAAAAGTAGGACAAGGAATTCTTAAAACATTGATTTTTAATGGTGCTATTATATTTCTTAGCACTTTTACGTTCTTTATTAGGACCTTAATGGTGTTATTTTGGTCTTCAATTTGTTTCTTAAGATCTGCAATCTCTCTCTTCATATCACTTCATTTTATTACCTTATTTTAAATTCTTATTTTTATTGAACTTAGGTTATTATTAAGTTGTTTTGCTATGAAAAAATTATGAAAAACTTCCTTTGGTCCCAGAGTTAGGTTTCCTGTGTTTCTGTCTTCCGCCTGTATTTTGCATGCGTTCTGTCTCTCCCCTGCTCCATCTTTCTCCCTCTCTCTCTCCCCCTCTCTCTCCCTCTCTCTCTCTCTCTCTCTCTATCTCTTCCTCTCTGTCTGTCTCTTTCTCTCTCCCCCCTTCTCTCCCTCTCTCTCTGTCTCTCTCTCTCTCTCCCTCTCTGTCTCTCTTTGTCTGCCTCTCTCTCTGTCTGTCTGTCTCTCCCTCTCTCTGTCTGTCTCTCTCTTCCTTTCTGTCTCTTTCTCCCTGCCCCCTTCTCTCCCTCTGTCTCTCTGTCTCCCTTTCTCTCTGTCTCTCTCTCCATCTCTGTCTCTTTCTCTCTCTCTCTCTCCCTCCCTCTCTGTCTCCCTCTCTCTCGGTCTCCCTCTCTCTCGGTCTCTCTCTCTCTCTCTCTCTGTCTCTCTCTCCATCTCTCTTTCCTCTCTCACCCTGCAGTGTCCAGGTGATCTTGACCTTGACATTTGGAGTATAATTTTCCAGATACTCCCTTTGCTCTGGTGTCATGTGGATGGCTCTGGACTCCTCCCTCCGGGTGTCTGCCACAGACTGGTTGCCTCTTCCGGCCTCAGGTGGGGACTCCTGCGGGCGCGGGGTGGCGGGGAACCACCATGTGCACGCTTTGCATATTTGTGTAGCAGACCTTGCCTACCACGCAGCGACTCGCCTTTACCTCGTTTCTTACCAAACCTTGCTTCTGTTCAGGGCAGTCGTGTGCCCAGGTGGAAACAGAATCTGCTGTCCACACATCCTTTGCAGTTAGGTGTGGCCATGGGACGGATTCTGGTCTATGGGGATTTAAAGGGACGTTTCTCCTCAGGTGCTGTCCCTCTCCCTGCCCCCTGTCCCCCTTTCTTCCTGATGGCACCTGGATGGCTGGGGCTGCGTCCTGCACCATGAGGAAGAGACCAGCAGCATCGTCTTGCAGAGACCTCAGCTGTGATGGCCTTAAGCCATGCAGGGTCCCCCGTGGTCGTCTTGCTGTGAGTAGAGATCCTTGGGGACTGTGACAAACACACGAGATGCTGGTGAGATTCAGGTTCAGCAGCTCTGGGGAGGGGCCTGGGGCTCTGCATTCCCGAGGGGCTCTTGCGTGATGCGGACGCAGCTGGTCTGGGCCACACTCTGAGGAGCAGGTGTTCAGTCGCCATTTCATCAGGTTTCAGCTACGCGCAGCCGCGGCCTGGTGTGGCCCCTGCCCTGGGCACTGGGCTCTGGGTCTCCCACAACAGTGTGAATTCCCTGCAGGTTTTATTTCTCAAAATCGGAGGGGTGTCCCTCACTGCCTGGAGAGGCCCCAGGGCTGGGGATCTGTGCAGAGTCCTGGAGCCTTCGCGGCTGCCAGACAGAGGCAACCACAGCATCCTCATCCCCCAGGCTCTCCTCTGTCCTGGCTGTTTCCTAAGCCTCAGGCAGGCGGAGCGGGGGTGGGGGTTGACGAAGCTCTCCAGGGTTTGCTCCTCTGAGCCTGGGAACATTAATGAGAGTGCCGGGGTTTGACTCACTCAACGGTCTTTAAAAACACTGTGTTTTCGTATCACAATGACAATGAGAATCCAGAGGGCGTTGCTCTGGGGCTGCTGTAGTGAATAATCATGGTTGATTTGCCTCTGAGCCTGTGCGATTCATCCACATCACTCAGTTTCTCCCGAGCATGTCTTCCTGGAGGCTGAGCCCTCGCTGTTGGGAAGGGCCCTCTCTTTGCCGTGCAGAATTCACAAGCAGGGCTGGAGATAGGAGCAGGGGCCTGGACCCAAGTCCTTCATGACGGGGTGAGGCGAGTGCACCCTAATGGCCAGGCTGGGTGCGGGGGTGGGGGGTGGAGGGAAGGCGTTGGCCTCACCCTCAGGACAGGGCCCTCCCCCAGGGAGGGAGGAAGCAGCGCCAGGCAGAGGCTAGGCCCCCTCAGGTGAGGAGTAAATCACGTATAGCAAATCGCCGGCATTCAGTTGGTTGCTGTGTCCCCCAGGCCATCCCTGTGGCACCTCTGCTGTTTGTTCCTGGCCAGGGTCCACCGAGCACCTGCCATGCCACGCCCTGGGCCAGGAGGTCCGACCTGGCAGAACGCAACAGTCAAGGTCTCTGTCCGCCTGTGGCCTCCATCCTGGCTGATGGACTGGGAAATCATTTATTGTCCCAAACTGTGACAGCTGTGGGAAGGAAAGTGTCAGAGTGTGTCAAAGGCTGTGACTCAGGCTGCGGTGCTCTTGGGGGCTTCTCCTGAGGGAACGACTGTCCTGGGCGCAGATGTGGCTGGAGAGGAGGGAGGTGAGACCGCCTGGGCCAGTGGCGCTGCACGCTAAGCTGGGAGGAGGGCGAGCCTCGGTCAGTAGTGGCCAGTGAGTCCCAGCCCAGGCGCTGAGGGAAGGGTCGCTTCGTCCCCCCCAGCTGTCACCCACCCGTCTCCCACCCCCGCGATGTGACTCAGCTGCTCACCCTACCAGAGTCTCTTTGTTCTGTATCTGGCCATGGGATGGGATGCGGGCGGAGGCTGGGAAGGCACCTCCTGGCTCTTCCTCTCACCCTCGCCATCGCCGAGCAGTGTCTAGGCTCCCCGGTGGAGAATGAGACACACTCGAGGGACGGGACAGAGCTGCCTGGTGGAAGCCGAGAGCCAAGCAGGCCTAGATGAGTGAGTGAGCCCCGAGTGACCCCAGTGAGGACAGAAGAGCCACCTGCTGAGCCCAGCCTGACCCCTGACCTGAGTCTTGTGAGCTAAATAAATGCTCGGGTTGAAACCAGAGTTTCTGGCTGATTTGTTTCTAAGCATTATTGCTACAAAGGCGAACTGATGCAGTGAGGAAGCATGAAAGGAGGCTGGAGGGGGTGGGGCAGACTCTGTAGGGCCTGGGGCCATGTGCAGTGAGAGGTCTGGGGCACTGAGCAGTTGGGGCTGGGGCGACGGGTCAGCTGTGAATTCCCTGCACACTTGGCACTCTGCAGAGGGCTCTGAGAATCTCTTTTGCCACAAGGAAGGGCCTTGGGGGAGCTCGCTGGGCAGGGGGTGGTCTGGGCTGTGCATAAGCAGGATTGAGGCCAGGCCGGGCTGGCGGGGGCAGGGGCCCCCTAGGACTCGGACCTCAGGGGCTGGAGGGGATGCTCAGGGCTTCCTCCACCCGCAGGATAACAGCAGAGGGAGCCTTTAACCTCCCTCCTCCACTGGCGCTGGGAAACAGCCATGGGGCTCACGGGGCCTCCTCGGAGGACCTATGCGGCTCCTCTACCACTCAGCTCCCTTGGCACGGGGAGGAAATGACCGCTTAGTTCTATTATCTCCAAAGCTGAAGGATGATTTCAAGTTTTATCGGCGAGGAAACTCATTTGATTTTAAATGATTTTCAGCCTGGAAGTTAGTAGATGTTAGGAGGCTCTTAAATAAATTGCCTAGAAATAAAGGTGAGCTTCTGGTTTACGGTGAAACTTAATCTGCCCTGACTGGAACATTTGCAGAGATTTGGCTCAGGGACGCTGGACCTGGCTGGGCAGAGCAGAGAGACGGGGGTGTCCTCGGTGTTAAAAATGGGGTTGTGCAAATGTGCCACATCTGTGACATTTATTGTTCTTTGTGCTTTCGCATGTAGAAAAATAAAGCAAACTTTTTCTGATTATGTCAGTAATTGATGTTTATTGTAGACAACTTGTAAAATAAACTGAAGCATAAAAAAGAAAAGTGTTGTCTCTAAAGCTGTAGCTCCATGAAAATCACGCTTTACATTTCGGTTACTCATTCTACATAACTCTCCTCGATTTTACAAAACCGAGCGCATACTGGGCATGACTTTATAACATTTTAAAAACGTAATAGATTCTGTATACATTATACTTTTTATAACATGATTTAAATGCCGGAGGAGTAGCCATTGTTTAAACACACCGCATTTATCCAGCCAGTCTCCTCCTGCTGGATGTGGAGCTCTTCCCTCGCTGTTTCAGTGCACGAGTCAACCTAGGCTGGGGATCGCTGCAGGGAAAAGCTACTGCCAGACCTCAGTGGCTGTGATGGTTACTTTCAGGTATCAACTTGCCTGGGTTAAGGGATACCTAGAACGCTGGTGAAGCATTCTTATTGCGTGTGTCTGTGTGATGCCTGAGTTGGTGGACAGTGTGGAGAAGCTCTACCCTCGCCCATCCAGTCGGCTGGGGGCCCAGATAGAATGACAAGGTGGAGGAAAGGTGAATTCCCTCTCTCTGTCTTTCTCTTTCCCTTTCCTCCTTTCCCTGCCTCCTCCTTCCTGTCTCTCTTTCTCGCCCTCCTCTCTCTCTCTCCTGGAGCAGGACTGCCCTTCTTATTATTATTTTTAGAGACGGAGTCTTGCTCTGTCACCTAGGCTGGAGTGCGGTGGCGTGATCTCGGCTCACTGCAAGCTCCACCTCCCGGGTTCACGCCATTCTCCTGCCTCAGCCTCCCAAGTAGCTGGGACTACAGGCGCCCGCCACCACGCCCGGCTGATTTTTGTATTTTTAGTAGAGGCGGGTTTTCACCGTGTTAGCCAGGATGGTCTCGATCTGCCTGCCTCGGCCTCCCAAAGTGCTGAGATTACAGATGTGAGCCACCATGCCCAGCCAGGAATGCCCTTCTCCTGCCCTTGGAGATCAACTCCAGGTTCCCTGGCCTTTGGCCCCCAGGGCTTGGCCAGCATCTGCCACCCCTTGTTCTCATGCCTTCAGCCTTGGACTCAGAGTCACACCATTACCTTCCCCGGTTCCGAGGCCTGCAGGCTTGGACTGAGCCATGATACCAGCTTCCTTGTTTCTCCAGCATGCAGACAGCCTGTGGGACTTCTCAGTCTCTATAATCACATGAAAGAAATTGAAGAGGATACAAACAAATGGAAAGACATCCCATGCTCATGGGTCAGAATTAATATTGTTAAAATGGCCATACTACCCAAAGCAGTCTACAGATTCAATGCAATTCCTATCAAAACACCCATGACATTATTCACAGAAATAGAAAAAAAAATCTTAACATTAAAAAGATCTTAACAATCTTAACATTCTTAACCACAAAAGACACAGAATAGCCCAAGCAATCCCGAGCAAAAAGAACAAAGCTGGTACAAAAATTAGCTGGATGTGGTGGCACACGCCTGTAATTCCAGCTGCTCGAGAAGCTGAGGCAGGAGAATCACTTGAACCTAGGAGGCAGAGGTTGCAGTGAGCTGAGATTGCGCCACTGCACTCCAGCCTGGGCCACAGAGTGAAACTCCATCTCAAAAAAAAACAAAAAACAAACAAAAAAAAACTGCTGGAGGAATCACATTACCAGACCTCAGAATATATGACAAAGCTGTGGTAACCAAAACAGCATGGTACTGGCATTAAAAAAAACAGATACATAGACCAATGCAACAGAGTAGATAACCTAGAAATTAATCCATCTATCTAGCACTAACTGATTTTTAACAAAGGTGCCAAGAACACCCAATGGGGGAAAGGACAGCCTCTTTAATAAAAGGTGCTGGAAAACCTGGATATCCATATGCAGAATGAAGCTAGACCCCCACCTCTCACCCTACACAAAAATCAACTCAAAACAGATAAAACACATAAGTGGAAGACCCAAAAGTATGAAACAAAGGGGGAATGCCTTAGGACATTCGTCGGGAAAATATTTTATCAGTAAGATCACAAAAGCACAGGCAACACAAGCAAAAATGAACACATGGAGTTTGTGTCAAACTAAAAAGCTTCTGCACAGCGAGGGAAACCATCAAGAGAGTGAAAAGCCAACCTACCAAATGGGAGAAGATATTTGCCAACTACTCAACAGCAAAAAACCAGATTAAACAGCAGCAATTTGATTAAAACATTGGTGAATGATCTGAACAGATATTTCTCAAAAGAAGACATGCAAATGGTCAACAGATCTATAGAAAAATGCCCAACATCACTAACCATCGGGGAACTGCAAATCAAAACCACGAGGAGATACCATCTTATACCAGTCAGAACTGGTCTATTATCAAAACGACAAGAAGTAACAAATGCTGGCAGGGATGCAGAGAAGAGGGAATCTGCACCCTGTTGGTGGGAAGGTGAACGAACACAGCTGCTGTGGAGAACAGCACAGAGGCTCCTCAGGAGACGGCAGACGGGACTACCACACGATCCAGAAACCACTTCTGGGTGTTTATCCAAAGGGAAGGAAGTCAGCGCATCGGAGAGACATCCTCACCCTGCGTTGACTGTGGCACCGTTCGCAGCAGCCATGATGTGGAACCAACCTGGGTGTCCAACGGCAGATGACTGATGAAGAAAGTGTGGCACACCCACCGCAGAATACTATTCAGCCATGAAAAAGAATGAGATCCTGTCACTGGTGGCAACATGGATGGAACTGGAGGACATTAGGTTAAATGAAATAAGCCAGGAACAGAAAGACAAATATCACGTGTTCTCACATGGGGAAGCTAAAAAATGTTGACCTCAAAGAAGTAAAAAGTAGAACAGAACACACTGGATGGTGAGAAGGGGAGGGGAAAGGAGAGGGAAAGATCTGTTAAAGGAAACAAAATTACCAGGCGGCGGGGGGCGAGGGGGGCGGGGGGAGGTGTGAGTGTCTATGGCGCTACAGGATGACCAGAGTTCATATGTTATATAGTTTCAAACAGCTGGAAGGACATTGAGTGTTCCTAACAGAAAGAAATGATAAGTGTTTGGGACCATGGTGTTAAAAAAAAGAAACTTCAGCCAAATTAAATCTAAAAGAGTGTAATTGAGCAAAGAACAATTTGCAAATTGGGCAGTCTCCCGAGCGAGAGTAGGTGCAGAGACTCCCGTGCAGCCACGTGGCAGAAGATTTACGGACGGGAAAAGGAAAGCGATGTACAGAAAACGGAAGTGAGGGACAGAAACAGCCGGGTTGGCGGCAGCTCGGCATTTGTCTTATTTGAACACGGTTTGAACAGTTGACCACCTGTGATTGGCCAAAACTCAGTGATTGGCAGGAGAGTAGGTGATGGTCTGTTTGCACCTCCGTGTAGGCTACAGTTCACCATGTACAGAGAAACCTTCAGGCCGAACTTAAAACGTGTAAGGACGCAGCTTTAGGCCAAACTTGATTCAACAATGAATACACTAATTACCCTAATCTGATCAGTGTGGGTTATATGTATAGAAAAAGCACTATGTAACCTTTGAATATTATACAATTATTCTATGTCAAAACATTTAAAAATTGAGAAAATACAAATTACTCCAAAGAGGAAATGGAGACATAAACATCTTCTCCAGAGAAGATCTGCAAAGCCCACAAACCCATGAAAAGATGCTCCACATCGCTCATTGTTAGGGGCGTGCAGATCAAACCGCAGTGAGAAACCACCTCGCACACGTAGTAAGATGACTGCTGACAACCAGGAAGTGTAAGTGTTGGTGAAAATGCGGAGAAGCTGGAATCCTTGTGCATTGCTGGTGGGAAGGAGGGTGGTGTAGCTACTGCGGAAGAGAGTGTGGAGGGTCCTCAAAAAATTAAAACGAGCTACTGTAGGATCAGCAATTCTTCTCTGGGTAGACACCCAAAAGAGTTAAAGGCAACAGCCAGGCGCGGGGGCTCACGCCTGTAATCCCAGCACTGTGGGAGGCCGAGGCGGGCGGATCACCTGAGGTCAGGAGTTCAAGACCAGCCTGGCCAACATGGTGAAACCCCGTCTCTATAAAAATACAAAAAAATTAGCCGGTCATGGTGGCGGGTGCCTATAATCCCAGCTACTCAGGAGGCTGAGGTAGGAGAATCGCTTGAACCC
>NW_026654347.1:0-9145 GCF_009828535.3 Hylobates moloch
TTTTTTTTTTTTTTGAGACAAGGTCTTGCTCCGTAGCCAAGGATGGAGCACAGTGGCGCAATCTCAGCTCACCGCAGCCTCCACCTCCCAGGCTCAAGCGACCCTCCCACTTCAGCCTCAGGAGTAGGTGGGACCACAGGTGGGTGTGCCTCTGGCTGCTTTTAACATCCTCCCTTTGCTGTTCTGAAAACTTCCCGTCAGAGTCATACTTAAATATGTAACTACTGTTCTTTCTCCTGCTTATAATTCATTATACTTCTTGAATTTGAGGCTTGTGTTTTTATGAACCTTGAAAAGCCCTCTGCTGCCGGCCTCTGGAGCCACCGCCTCCCTGCCCTGCCCTGCTCTCTGCCGAGGTGTCTGTTAAGCTGCATTCTCTCCTCCACGGCTCCCTGCTTCCTGCAGGCTTCCTGTCTCACTTTCTTTCTGTGCTCCAGAGTGTAGGCAATTTCTTTTGTTAGAACTTCCAATTCACCAATACTTTCTTATGTTGTGTCTAATAAGCTACATCATCTGCCCACTGGGTTTTTTATTTCAGTGATTACAGTTTTCAATTCCAGATATTCCCATATGCTTTAGAAACATCTGCATGATACTCCATGGTTTTAAATCCCCCGATGAATACTGTGCATTTAACCATCCCAGCACGTGAGGTCTGACCTGAGTCTCTCAGGACAGCTTTCTTCCTTAACATCTGTAATTCCAGCCAGGCTCTTCGCCTGTCTGCACTCAGAGCCGGGAGGCCAGGATGAGGAAGGTGTGTCTCTCCAGGGAGGGTTTGCTTTTGCTGTGGTGGGGACCCCAGGGAGTGTGGGGCACTTCCAGCAGCATAAAACAGCACAAATACAAATGCCAGCCCCAGCAGAGGGCAGGATTGGGTCAGAAGTCTCTATGGTGACCTCTCAAAGCCCCTCATCCCTCCTCAGCACCTGTCCCTCTTAGCTGGGGAACAGTGTCTGCCCTGATAGCCCAGTGTCCAGGAAGTGTGGTCCTCTCGAGGGGACAAGCTTTCCGTGGGGTCTGGGCCCAGAGCCCCTTCCTCTACCTCCCTGGGAGGTCTGAAGCTGGGCTCCAATGCAGAGACCCTGAGGTTGGGCCCCAGGGACGTGGAGCTGTGTGGCCTCAGCTACTCATCTCAACAAATGCCTTTTGTATCAATCATTTAGCACCTCGAATTTCTAGGCTTTTCTAGCAAGAGTCTTTTAGGACACACAGGCCACGATACTGTCAACATAGGAAAATGTGCAACTCCTGCGTCCCACCGTAAAACTCGAAGACGTCAAAATATATTCTTGATTCTGCTCCACAAGGGATGTCTCCATGGCGATATTTTCAAACAACATAAAGTTCACGGCTGATGGCGGTTACAGCTCATGGAACTGATGGGCAGGGCCGAGGGCAGCTTTGTCGCACGGCTGCTGCTCACAGATTCTGTTCCACTTGACTAAAAACCATGCTGTCCACACCAAACATCTGGCCTCATCTGGATGTTCAAAGCCATGAAATACAGCACTTCTGGCCAAGAAGTCTAAATCACAGCCCATCTACACGAGGCGGATGGTCCATATCGCCAAGTTCCTACCCAAGCACTGAGCTCAACACTCGCACAACTCCAAACGAGGGCGCAACCCTATTCCCACTGACACCCTCCTCGGGGCAGCAAGACAAGCTCCGAACAGCCTGTCCTGGGCCAACAAGAGAAGCTGGCAGGGCGCCCGCTGAGCACTGTGAGCCATCTTGTGGTGAGACTGGCTTCTCCTTCCAGTCTCCAGGTTTCTCTCTGTTTCTGCCTTCTGTCAGTTACAGTCATTGATCACTTAAAGAAAGACAGGGCCTACCCCTGTCTGCTGCGTGACCTCAGCCCTCCCGCCTGCCGATGGGAGCTGGGGTCATCCCTTACGCCTTTCAGCTTCGGCTTCTTCTGCAGTGCACGTGAAGGGGTCACACAGAGCTAAGGCTGTGCATCCAACCCTGCACGACCTCCATGCCATGCCCATCTCCAGGCCGGGGCGGGGGTGGGGTGGGGTGGGGCGGAAGGACCAGTTCCACAGGAAGCTTGTGGAGGCCAACAGGGTTATGTGGCAAGGGTGGGAAGGAGCAGGGCCTGAGCCCCATGGTGGTTTCACCAGCATCCAGCTGTCACCATGGCGAACAAGAAGCCAGGAAGGAAGGAAGCAATGTCGGGCAAAAGGGCTCAGATGACATCCAAACAGAACAGTTTCCCACCCTGGGCCTCCTTTCCACACACACAGCATCGTGGGTATTTTAAAATAAACAAGATCAACGTCCAAACCTGTGCCGAGGCCTGAGTTGTGTCCGTCACTCCTGCAGGGCACAGGCCTGCCTGGCCGAACACGTGGGCGGTGAAAGCATAGGGCTGGGGGCGGGGGGCCCTCTGTCGAGGGGCCACAGCTCCTCACACAGCAGAGCTTTAGGGATGAAAGGGCTGAGAGGCACAGAAAGGTCGAGAAACGGACCCAAAGTCCCACAGCATGGAGCCAGGAGGCAGCAGACGGCGCCTGCCCGCCCCCGTCACTTGGCTGACTGCTCCCACGGCAGCCACCACCTTTATCCTGAGTCCTGGGGTCCTCCATCAAATCGCTGAGCCTGGGGTGGTCTTGTGGACCCCAGCTTGTCTGTGTTGTGTTGACAACATGGACCTGGCTACGGGCCCAAGTGCAATTCTGAGGGGCGTCAGGGAAGCCTTTGCTGCAGCTTGGGGAATACGGAATTTTCAACAGGAAGAACCTTCCCTTTGCTAGTCCAAGCTTCTCTTTGTATGAGAAACTGCTTACGTCTAGAGAGGAAAAATGGTTGAGAAATAGTAGGACCAGAGACCAATCACGCGGAGTTCTTAATCATGTGAAAATATTTTATTTTGATGTGCTTTTTCATGAGTGCCTGAATGTGGTGGCTCTTAGGGTAACCCCAGAATCCTCACTACGGCAACAAGACCTGGCCACCACCCTCACCTCGACAACCTCGACCACCACGGCCTTCGCTGCAGCCCCAATCTGACTCCTCGCGGGCCGCTCGCGTGCCAGCACCCACTGGCCAAGCACCCTCCGGCAGGACCCAAGTCCTCCGTATTCAGAGGCCGACCCTGCTTTCCGGAGACTCAGAAGGTGGCAGAGGGTCAGGCTGCGGCAGGGGCCCCTGTGTAGCCAGGAGAGGAGGAAGAGTCTGCCGAGGTTTCTAGGGAAGGAGATGGTGTGGAAGTGACTGTGGCTGTGGCTCTGGTCCTGCCTGGGAGGAGATCTATAGGGGAGGGGCCTGGCCTTGGGCTGGCCCTGCCCTGCGTGGGATCCCTGCGCTGTGTGGGGTGCATGGGGTCTGTGCCCTGTGTGGGGTGCGTGGGGTCTGTGCCCTGTGAGGGGTGCGTAGGGTCTGTGCCCTGTGTGGGGTGCGTGGGGTCTGTGCCCTGTGTGGGGTGTGTGGGGTCTGTGCCCTGTGTGGGGTGCCTGCCCTGTGTGGGGTGTGTGGGGTACCTGCCCTGTGTGGGGTATGTGGGGTGCCTGCCCTGTGTGGGGTGTGTGGGGTACCTGCCCTGTGTGGGGTGTGTGGGGTGCCTGCCCTGTGTGGGGTATGTGGGGTACCTGCCCTATGTGGGGTGCGTGGGGTCTCCTCCGTGCTCGGTGAGAAACTGCATCAGGGCTTCCTGCCGTGTGTTGCTAACATCCCCACACACGAGTGCCTTGGGACCCTTGTCAAGACACTGAGCTGAGGCCACTGGTCCACGGCACACTGCAGTGCACACGCCCTTCCTGGCCAGAGGCTCCCAGGGGCGCCATGCTCTCCAGGCACCTGCCCTGCCTGCGAGCACAGCCTGGCCCCTGCTGCACTCTGCTCTCTCTGCCCACTCGGGTCCACTGCAGCTGAGCGGGTGGGAGAAGCCTCTTCAACTTCACACACTTGTTGCCTCTAGCACTGGGCAAGGTCTGGCATTCAGAGTTCCAAGAAGTCCCACAGATACCAGTGGCTAAGTCTGTCTTCCCTCCAGGAATGGGGAAGCAGGAGTCATCAGAGCAGCCATCTCCTATCTGAGGCACCAGGAACAAACATGACGTCAGGAAAAGACTGAAGGTGCCAAGCACCTAACGCTGAAGGAACCAGCCATGTGCCCGTCAGCACTGCAGAGAGAACACCCCAGGCACCAGAGACCAGGGTGTTATTCACAGGTCAAAGCAAAACAAGAAAATCATAATTTTTCCCCTTGTTCCAAAGAAACATCCACGTGCAGAGGGCAGGCAGCTTCAGCCCACGGCGCTCCTGATGAGGGCTCCCTCGTGGCTGCCCCAGGACAAGCAGGACCCCGGCGGTCCTAGGCAGGGAGAAGCGAGACTCAGGGTCACAGACAAAGGTGCAGGAGAAACAGTGGGGCAGGAGGCTCCCCAGAACCCCAGGGAGGCCAGGCAATGATGCACAGCAATCTCAAAAACATTCGCTGGTTGACTGATTATTTATTTATCTATTTTATTTTTTATGGACAGGGTCTCACTCTGTCGCCCAGGCTGGAGGGCAGTGGCACAATCACGGCTCACTGTAGCCTTGACCTCCTGGCCTCAAGGGATCCTCCCGCCAAAGTGCTGGAAGGGTGAAGGGTGTGAGCCACTGTGCCTGGCTTTTAGATTTTTTAAGTTCTGGGAAAACTTACACATATAAAAAAGTAGACAAAGTAGTATAATTTGAAGCAAATCCCAGATATCATACAATTTAATATGAATGCTTTCAGTGATAAAGCTTTTTAAATTGAGACCACCATTGAGGTGGTAGAGGACAGACTTCAAAAGCAGATACAAGAGGCCCCGGGCAGACAGGGCAGGCAGAGCAGGGCAGGCAAGATGGGATAAAAGTCCCAGGGCAAGCTGGTCTGAGAGGGCTCGGTGGGCAGAGCTGTCTTGGGGCTGGGACATGGCAGGTGCCTTCCCACTTCTTGCTGCACCCACAGCCCTTACAGAGGCCTGGTCCTGGGACGGGCTCTTGCCCCAGCGCTCTGGAAGGCGCAGAGGTGATTGTGTCAGACGCTCACGTCTGCCTGGACAGCCTCCAGGCTGCTGTGCAGGGACCACGCGGATGCACAACCTCAGGGACTGCTTTAAACTGGGCTGATTCACGACAGACAGAATCACATTGTTCTTGGCAGGCCGCCGCTAGCCCTGACTAAGCACTGCACAGGCTGCATCTCCATGGGAGGACCACGGGCAGGGCCGACTCAACCCTGCATCTGAGAGGCGGGAAGCCATCCCCACAGCAACATGGAGGTCCCTGAGGGAGGTGTGCCAGCCTCTCCCACTTGGACACAGCCAAGGTACCCGGCACGGTGGTGACCCTGCATCCCTCCCACCATGGCAAGGGGCGCTGACTGTGCCTGCTCAGCAGAGGGCGCTGCAGGGGCACTGCAGGGATGCCTGGGGGCACCCACAGCCCTGCAGAGAGGCCTGACTCCTCTCTTGTCCGTCACATGTCGGTTAACCCTGCACCAGTGTTTCTCTTCTCATCCCTGCTGTGGCCACCAGACGGGTACAGCCGAAGTGTGCGCCTCTCCCTCCACCTCACTCATTTCTGAGCAAGAACTGCTCCTCTGGGGGAAGGGGAGGACGCAGCGTGTGTGAGAGCCACAGTGCCCAGCAGCCTGCCTCCTGGCCCAGGATGGGGCTGAACGCACTGGAGTTGGACTCGCTACTATTTATTTATTTAGAGACGGAGTCTTGCTCCGTCACCAGGCTGGAGTGCAATGGTGCAATCTTGGCTCACTGCAACCTCTACCTATTGGGTTCAAGCAATTCTCCTGCCTCAGCCTCCCGAGTAGCTGGGATTACAGGCACCCACCGCCACACCTGGCTAATTTTTCTATTTTTAGTAGAGACGGGGTTTCTTCATGTTGGTCAGGCTGGTCTTGAACTCTGCCCGCCTCGGCCTCTCAAAGTACTGGGACTACAGGCGTGAGCCGCTGCGCCCGGCTGTGGACTCGCTACTTGAATAAGAGGGTGCTGGTTAAAATGCAAGCTTCCAGGATAAGCAACGCTCCACACTCATACATCAGAACAATCTTCCTGGGAAATCTAGTTTTGCAACATTAACACAAGAAGTTACTAAAATTGGCCCCAAAAGGGTGATAAACACAGGAGGACAAATACTGCGTTTCTTAGGTCTTTTTGTTACAGTCCTTGCCTGGAAAATTCTATTTTCAAAATGTTCTTTACTGTTTTCCCACCTCACAGGGATTCTCACCTACCCTGTCCTCACCTAGGCCTGCCCCTCACAGAGAAAGGACGTTCAACACACAGTTCCAGGAGCGCCCAGGGCTGCGGCAGAAAATATCCCGGAGACCCACAGAGAGTGAGAATGGCCTCAGTGGGCCAGCGGGGCTGGCACCATGCAGGCGCTAACCATCAACAGACAGACCCCGGAAGCTTCGGACAACACAACAGGGCCCTGGGTGAGAGCTTCTCTCCACCATGACGAAACGGCCACCACAAAGACCTGACCAGCCAGACGGGGTGGGCACCAGGTAGCTCTGGGAATGACACCTTACCAAGTGGGATCGTTCTCCCAGGAAGCAGAAGCAGATGCTTGTCTCATTAACCCTTTCAGCAACACCTCCAAAGACATCACAGAAACACCTCAAAGGTCTGACGCCAACTCCCACATGGCTACTGTGCAAAGAGCTAACAGCTACGTATCAACATGACGGCCTTCTACAACCAAAACCAGCATGGGGACCAAAGACGGCAAACACAGGGTTTCAGGCCTGGACTGACTTTCTCTAGGCCTAAAGCCCGAGAGTACACAGCACCGCTGGGAGCTCCAGGGAGTCACCCAGGCCCTCCCTTCTGGGGGCTGAGGTCCCTCACACAACCCGTCCACACATTCTGTCCACTCACTTCCCTGTGCCTCCCAATGTTCTTCCTCGGAGCTGTCCGCTGCTGGGAAGAGGAGTCCTCCTGGGCCTGTGCTGGTGTCCCTACAGCCTTCCTGTCCCCAGATGTGCTGGCCCAGAGACAGGAGCCATGTGCCTGGCACTGCACCTGCCCCTCACTTCCCAACTGGGAAAACCAGCCCTCTCTGCGGGACTTTCACTCAGCAGTCTCCACCTGGCTACTGTGAGCACATCCCTGGAGCACCCCACATAGGACAGGAGGGGCCACAGGCCTGCGGCAGCCACCCAATCATAAAGGCTGAAGCTTGCTGAGCTGTGCTGACAAAAGCCGGGGCGTGGATCCTCTTTACCGGCTGTGCCTGCTGCCATTCCTCTTCAACAATCTCCTTAGTATCACGAGCTCCTCTCACCTGGACCATTTCCCCCATCTGCTCTCAAACCCGCATCCTGGCACAGCCTCTACGCCTTGTGCTATGGCTGCATTCAAGGAGTCTTAGGAAGCCAGGGACAGAGCCCAGGGCCTGACTCAGCAGTCTCCCGGTTCACTCCAGGCTTTGTGGCCAGCTTAGTGCTCTACTGCCTCCAACCTTCCCCAGCAGGGCTGTGGAGAAGCTGGATGACCAAGAGGACAAGGAGGCCTCTGGACACAAGAATCACCAAAGAGCAAGCGTGGCCAGCGCAGAGGCCTCTGGGCTCCCTGCGAGCAGCTCAAGACAGAATCCACTGGAAAGGTGGCAGTGCAGGAGGCGCTGACCCCACCAGGAGCGTGTGCACATGAACACACATGGGCTTGCACACAGGCACACAGGCACGCACATGCACACATGGGCACACATGAACACAGGCACGCACAAGCACACATGGGCACACGCACACAGGCATGCATACACACAAGCACACGCACACAGGCATGCACACGCACACATGGGCACACGGCACACACGTACACAGGCATGCACACACACCCGGGCACACGCACACACACGCGGGCACACGCACACGCACACATGGGCACACACGCATATGCACGCACACTTGGGCACACAGGCACACGCACACAGGCATGCAAACACGGGCACACATGGGCATACACACATGGGCACACACACATGGGCACATACATGCACACAGGCATACACACATGGGCGCACATATACGGGCACACACAAGCATACACACACTCAGGCACACATGGGCACGAATACACGGGCACACATACAGGCACACACGGGTACACAAGCACATACACGGGCATACACACGGGCACATACATGGGCACATGCACACAGATACATGGGCATGTACCCATGGGCACGCATACACACATGGGCACACACTCTGGCATAGGCACACAGCACACACATTCCTGCTCTGCAGCCTCAGACCCCACCTATGCTTGGGAAGACTTCCCTGCCTCCTGCTCACTTTTAGGGCTCCTTTTGGTTTTTACTACAAGCAATAGAGTTTCTCCCTGTGCCTTTGTGGCCCTGAGGGGAACCACTGTCTCCCTCCTGTGTCCAGCTGTCAGAAGACCCACAGGTGAGCGGCCCCATACCTCGCCCAGGGCTGGACATGCACCGGGTGCATCTCCACGTGTGTGGGACCCAGGAGTGAAGCTCTCCAATCAGCCCCATGGGCCTGAGCCTCGGGTGAAGAGGAGGCGGCATATGGGGGCCTGTACTCCGCCCCTGCTGCCCCTTGCCTGCACGGCATGCAGGGAGCTAGGGTGGGTCCCAGTGCAAAGCCGGAGGTGCGGGGGCCGGGGACGCCCTGCCTGGGCTGCTCCGGGCTGCCTGTGGAGGGCTGACTGCAGGAGGGGCTGCGGGCTGGTACCTGTGTCCGAGTCCTTCTGCTCCCCATTGGCGCCCGCAGTGAAGGGCAGCTTCCGCTTGCTGGCTCGCTCCCTCACCTCCTTCCCGCCATCGCCACGCTCCAGTTTTGGGGTCTTGGTTAGAGAAACTTTATCTTTATCCTAGAAAAGAAAGGGATGCTTTCAGTCGTGATGCCCAAATTATATTCTCAAGCTCTCAAGATTTTGTTTCATATGCCAGGAGAAGCAAATCTCTTATTTGGGCAACGAACACCCTCCCTGCACCCCAGGGCGTGGCTGTGTGAGGCTGGTCACCGACTGCAGAACCTTCACCCAGAAGCCTGGGGCCGGGCTGTGGCTCAGCCCCGACCCTGGACCATTTCTCATCCTGCACACCAGAGGGACGCTCAGGAAATCGCTGCTGTGTGTGTGGAGAAAGCAGAGGAGACAGACAC
>NW_026654348.1:0-9136 GCF_009828535.3 Hylobates moloch
GAGATGGGGTTTCACCATGTTGGCCAGGCTGGGCTTGAACACCTGACTTCAGGTGATCTGCCCTCCTCAGCCTCCGAAAGTGCTAGGATTACTACAGGCATGAGCCACCGCACCCGTCAGCCTAGCTTCTTTGTGTTCATTCATTCATTCATTCATCATTCAGCAAATGTCTATGAGCGCCTATTCTGTGCCACTGAACCAGCTGGGCTGGCCCTGGGGGACAATTGACTTCCCCTGCAAATTCACTCTCATCAGATCCCCAGGCTGGTCTAGGATTTGTTTAGACGCCCTCACGTTGGGGAACTCATTCCTTGCTAAGAATAATCACCACCAATACCAAACAGTCTCAAGTACCACCAATAATGGCAAGTTCTTGGGGTGACTACAACATCTACTCCCAAACCCAGCCCAGCCCATGTGCTGTGTTAAAGAACCTGGGTTCAAATCCCATGTCATTTTCCAGCCCTTGGACAAACCCCTACCCATTTTGTGCTTCAGTTTCCCTAGTTGTAAAATGGAGATAGTAGTGCCTCTCTTGTGGGCTCAGCACCAGGCCTGTTATACAGGTGGTGCTTAATAAATGTGTCCTGTTACTTAAGATCTGGTGTGTGTAGCTCCTGTGGTCGCTGTCCATGGGGGTGAGTGGGGTGGGGAAGGGGTGGTTCGAGTTTCTGCACATCAGGACATGAGGCGCGGTCCATGCAAATGAAATGCAAATCCCACGCAAATAAATCTCTGCGTGGTGCAGGGCAGCATGCAAGGCTGGAGGTACAAGGTGCACGCATTGGTGGGGGGGCGCCTGGGAACCCCGTGAGCCGAGCCCAGACCCAGAGGTGCTGACCCGCATCCAGCCTAGCTTTCAGCGCTCGGTGTAAATGTTTACACCTGGCAGGCCGCCAGGCTCCGCGCCGCCCCACACTAGGCAGCCAGGAGGGGGAATGTAAACTCAGGCTGGGGGCCACGGGACGCTGGGGAGGAACCCAGATGGCGTCGAGTGTGGTGGGTGTGTACACGTGAGTTATTAAACACCAACTATATGCAGTGAGCAGGATACCACCAGGCACTCACAGCACCAAATAACTGGTGCCCGAATGGGTAAAGCTCAGGGCATTCCTGGGGGCCCACTAGCGCCCCTGCACTAGCCAGAGGTTGAAGTGAATAGGGTAGGCAGTCATGGAAGGCTTCCTGGAGGAGGCACCCTCCAAGCTGAGATTACAAGGGGAGTGAGAGCTAGGTACAGTGGCTCACGCCTGTAATCCCAGCTCTTCGGGAGGCCCAAGTGGAAGGATAGCTTGAGCCCAGGAGTTTGAGACCAGCCTGGGCAACGCTGTGAGACTCCCCTCTCTATTAAACAAAAACAAAAAAAATTAAAAATTTGCCAGGCATGGTGGCTCATGCCTGTAGTCAGTCCTAGTTACTCCGGAGGCTGAGGTGGGAGGATCGCTTGAGCCTAGGAGGTGGAGGCTGCAGTGAGCTGTGATCACACCACTGCACTCCAGCCTGGGTGACAGAGCAAGACCCTGTCTCAAAAAAAAAGAAAGAGAGAGAGAGAGAGAAAGGAAGAGAAAAGGAAGAAAGGAAAGAAAGAGGAAGAAAGAAAGAAAGAAAAAGAAAAGAAAGAAAGAGAGAGAAAGAAAGAAAGAGAGAAGGCTGGGTGCGGTGGCTCATGCCTGTAATCCCAGCACTTTGGGAGGCCAAGGTGGGCAGATCACTTGAGGTCAGGAGCTTGAGACCAGCATAGCTAACAGGGAGAAACCCTGTCTCTATTAAAAATACAAAAATTAGCCAAGCATGCTGGCAGGTGCCTGTAATCCCAGCTACTCGGGGGGCTGAGGCAGGAGAATCGCTTGAACCCGGGAGGCAGAGGTTGCAGTGAGCTGAGATTGCGCCACTGCACTCCAGCCTGAGGGACAAGAGACTCCATCTCCAAAAGAAAAAAAGAAAAAGAAAAAGAAAAAGGAAGGGGAGTGGGAGTGGGGAGGGAGGGAAGAAGTGTTCTCCATGGAAGGACCTATTTGTGCAAAAGCCCAGAGCTGGGACTCAACGTCCAGGGCAGCTCTGGTCCATTGCTGCCCACTTCTGGGCCTGCTTATCCATCTGGATGGGAAACAGGCTCAGAGAGGGGCAGAGTCAATGGAGGACACCAGCGTGTAGGGAACAGTGTCAGCCCCAGATTCCTGCCTCCAGACTGTCCTAAACACCACCCTCCCCACGCCTTTGTCCCACAGTGCCACCTGCCGGGAATGACCTCTCCTCCTTTCACTCTTCCCCTTGGCTCCTCAGCTGCAGCCGCTCCGGCCTCCTTGCTGTTCCTGGGATACGCCACGCTCAGTCCGGCCTCGGGGCCTTTGCACTGGCTGTGTCCCCTGCCTGTGATGCCATTCTCCTCTGCCTGGCCAACTGCTACGTTTATTCAAGTCTGGACCCTGTCATCGGCTCCTCAGGAAGGCACTCCGGGACCCCCAGATGGGGGCGGTTCCCTGTGACTCCTGGCACAGAGCCCAACCCCTTCCTTGTTCAATGGTTCCTTGAGGGACCATTCCCATGTGATTATCGACCATTCGGCAGGCGTTCAAAGTCAAAGGCCCCACACTGAGTCCTGGCCCAGCGCCCTGTACCTGTTGGTTGCTCGAGGGACAGACAGGGGGCGTGCGGCTGACCATCCCGTGCCTGCAGGCTGAGGATGCAGCGCTGGAAGGCGGCGGCCTTGGCCTCAGTGCTCTGCAGCTCCGTGCTGTCCATCTGGATGTGTCGAGAGGGCCTGCTTCTCAGCCACCGCCTCGGACCCGCGCTGGTCCCCCTGCGCCGCCTGCCTCGAACCCTGGATGCCCGGATTGCCCGCCTGGCCCAGTGTAAGCTCCTCCTCTGTGTGGGGTCAGATACCCCCAACGTAAGGGGTAGAATTTCAGGCAGTGGAGTGGGAGGTCGGGGAGGTGGTGTCATAGGTTTTTTAAAGATAGGGCCAGCCAGCCCTGTTGCAGGGAGGCAGGGACAGACATCCTAAAAGATTATTCAGGGCAACGCATGGTGGCGCCTGCCTATAATCCCAGCACTTTGGGAGGCTGAGACAGGAGGATCTCTTGAACCCAGGAGTTCATGACCAGCCAGGGCAATGTAGCGAGACCTCCATCTCTACAAAAAACTTCAGAAATTAGCCAGGTGTGGTGGCACACGCCTGTAGTTCCAGCTACTTGGGAGGCTGAGGTGGGAGGATCACTTGAGCCCAAGAGTTCAAGGCTGCATTGAGCTATGATTGCACCACTATACTCCAGCCTGAGCAACACAGCAAGATTCTGTCTCAAAACATTATAATAATAAATACATTTTCTAAAAAAAGATGGGGTGGAGGGAGGTTGCAAATTCCCCCAGTGGCCTGGTGGAGCTAGGGTGACTTCTGGGAACTGGGGTCTTTCAGCTCAGCTGTCACAAGGAATTAGGCTCTGCCCTGAGGTCCCGTGGGGGCCAGATGGGGATTAGACCTGGGCATTTGCCTGGTTGGCCTCCACGGTGCAGCGGGGGGGGGGGGGGGGCGGTGGGAGGAGAGAGAGGCTGGATCTGAGGTCCCAGTGACCTGCCCCAAGGGACAGGGACCAAGGGGAGGCGGGAGATGGAGCAGGAGCTAAAAACCGGAAGAGAGACCCAGAGATTGGGAGGGATGAGGAGGGGTGGAGAGAGAGAGAGGAGAGACGGGGCTGGGGGCACAGACACGGGCAAAAGTGCTGCTATAGGGACACAGAAATGCCCACCCTGAGGGCAAGACCCTCACCCAACTCCCCACCAATCCCTAATGCCTGCCCCACCGCAGGTGCTGTGGGGTGAGGGTGGTGCGTGGGCCCTGACCCCTGTGCCCATGCACATGTCCATGTGTGCGCCTGCGCGGGCATCTAAGGCGTAGATGCCGGCAGGGTGCGTGTGCAGCGCCTTTGGGTGTGGGCCACGAGTACGCCCGTGTGCGCGTCTGCGCCCGCCCCTGCCAGCCCACACAATCCTCTTTTCTTGTCCTTACAATGCACAAGGGTGGCCTCCGGCACGAGCTCCACTTCTGTCCTCCCACCACTTCCCTCTCTGCAAGCGGCGTGAAGTCCTTCCTAGGACTCTGGGACAGAGACCCGGGCGGGGCCCCTAAAATCCAGTGCTCCAGGACTTGGGATTGGGGGGGGCAAAGCAAGAATGGAGGAATTTCAGGCACTGGGGAGGGTCAGGGCCCATGGGCGGGTGCCTGTCTGCCCTACTGCAAAAAGGGAGTGGCCACCGAGTCCCAAGTCCCCATGTTCTAGGCTCCTGGTGGAATTTCAGGCTGAGGACCTTGTGTTCTAGCCCCCGTGCAAGCAGCCAGCCCCGTTGCAGGGAGGCAGGGACAGACATCCTAAAAGATGATTCATTGTTGCCAGGTGCGGTGGCTCACGCCTGTAATCCCAGCACTTTAGGAGGCCAAGGTGGGCGGATCACGAGGTCAGGAGATGGAGACCATTCTGGCTAAGACTGTGAAACCCCGTCTCTACTAAAATTACAAAAAAATTAGCCGGGCATGGTGGCGGGCACCTATAGTCCCAGCTACTCGGGAGGCTGAGGCAGGAGAATGGCGTGAACCCGGGAGGCGGAGCTTGCAGTGAGCCCAGATCGCGCCACTGCACTCCAGCCTGGGCGACAGAGCGAGACTCCGTCTCAAAAAAAAAAAAAAAAAAAGATTATTCATTGTTTATATGGAATTCAGATTTAGCCGGGCATCTGTATTGTATCTGGCAAGCCCACAAATGTCTGCTTCGTTGCACCCCTCTAGGGTTGGGTGTGCCCCTAACTGACCCCCCAGCACAGTCCTGGCCACTCCAGTCCTGCTCTATGGCTTAAAGAACACGGACTAGGTTGTTCAGTCATCGCCCACCCCCCGCACCGATTTCCCACCCTCTCAACCCCAGCCAAGACAGAGATCATGGAAGCTTCATGGGACAGACCGGGAAACTGAGGCCTGAGGTTGCAAGTGGTGAAAGTGGCAGAGTCAGGCCCTGAGGCTGGGTTTGTCTCCTTTCTGAGACCCCCTGTGGGAACAGACATCTTCTCCCCCACCAAACCCCAGGAGACAGCCCCTCCTTCCCCAGGGCCACCCAGAGGCTCATTCTTTTGACAGCCAGGTGCACCAGCCTGGGGGGCAGGTGGGGACTAAAGATTTCCTCTCCCAACCACAAGCGTGACGGCCACCTGCTCTGGGGCTGGGAGTCCCCTGCCTGCAAGTCCGCCAGCAGCGCTGCCTGTCATTCCAGCGTCTGCACTTCTCTCCTGGGCTTTGGAGTTTGAGGGTGGAGCCAGCCGCTTGGGTAATAAATTTAGGCTGCCAGGCCCTGGGAATCGGTGACTTGGGCACCTCCTGGCGAGTGTGGGAGAAAGCGGCTGGACCTGGGCCAAACGGGTGAACGATGAAGGCAGGAAGAATGACCTTTAAGCCCGCCTCTGTCGCTCTCTCTCGGCCACCTGCTAATGATGTGACCTTGGGATGGTCCGTTTTGTCACCTGTCACATGGGGGTGGCATTGACAGTAGCTGCTGCCACTCCATGGAGTGGGGTCCCCGCACAGGCCTCGGACGCAGTAGGCTGCGGTACCTGCTGCTCCTCTGCATTTTGAGAAACCCAAACACCCTGATTCATTTCTCGGATAGGGAAACTGAGGCTCCACTGCACAGTGGGGCAGCGGGGATGGAGGGAGTCTGAAAAGCCCGGGGACTCAGAGCAGACGTCGGGGCCGGAAGAGGGGGCTCTAGAGACCTATGACAGCCTCACTAAAGAGGGATGGGGCATGGGAAGCAGCCCCCTAGTGCTGCCCAGAGAGGGTGCACCAGTGTCCTGGGGCAGCCCAGCATAGGGGCGGGGTCCAGATAGATTTGCGACGGAGGACGAGGAGAATGCAGCAGCAATGAGGTGAGAGAGGGGCCCAGAGGAGGTGTCTTAGAGACCCCGGTCAGCTCAGCTCAAGGTGAGACGGGCTGGAAAGCAGCCCAGAAAGGATGGACCAGGTTCTGGGCAGCCAATATAGGCTCAGGGTTCAGAAAGGGGTGCTGGACCAGCGTAGGGGTGTGAGTGTGTACGTGCCCCCCAGTGCCGCCCAGAGAGGGTGCATGAGCAGCTCAGCAAGAGGGTGGGGAAATTTGGGATCTGGGAGTGAGACGAGAAGCCGTACAGGCCTGGCGTCCCAGCAAGGGTCTTCGTTTGCAGGGGTACAGCGAAGGTAGGGGGGCTCCCTCCCACCCCCTGCACTCACTGACCCCCTCCTTTCTGTTCCTTCCCTCGCAGACCGTGCACTGCTGCAAGGCGCCCCGGATGCGGTGGAGCTGCGCGAGCTGACGCCCTGGGCTGGGCGGCCCCCAGGTCCGCGCCGTCGGGCGGGGCCCCGGCGGCGGCGCGCGCGTGCGCGGTCGGGGGCGCGGCCGTGCGGGTTGCGCGAGCTGGAGGTGCGCGTGAGCGAGCTGGGCCTGGGCTATGCGTCCGACGAGACGGTGCTGTTCCGCTACTGCGCAGGCGCCTGCGAGGCTGCCGCGCGCGTCTACGACCTCGGGCTGCGACGACTGCGCCAGCGGCGGCGCCTGCGGCGGGAGCGGGTGCGCGCGCAGCCCTGCTGCCGCCCGACGGCCTACGAGGACGAGGTGTCCTTCCTGGACGCGCACAGCCGCTACCACACTGTGCACGAGCTGTCGGCGCGCGAGTGCGCCTGCGTGTGACCCTACCTCACCCGGCCGGGGCGGCGGCCACTGCCCCCGCCCCGACGGCACCACCGGCCGGCCCCGCGACAGACTGCGCGTGCGTAGAGTACGCCGGCGCGGCCCCGGGACTCTCGCGATAACTGTACTGAGATAAAGTGTGGCAACTCGAGCTGGCTGGTGATTCATCCTCGGCGAGGGGCTCGCGGGTGGGGCGCGTCGCTGTCTCCGCCGGGAAAGCGGGGACCAGTGGGGGGGCCCAGCTGCAGGGTGGTGGGAGGATGCTGTTTGCTTTGGGGGAGGGGTAGATGCCAAGTGGGTCCAATTTATGGCAGACAAAAAGGAAAATGGGGTGAATGGGGCTATGTTGGTAGGGACCGTCCTTCCTGCCTCCCTACGGGTCCCACTGCCCGTCCCGAGCGTGTCCCGGTCCGCGCCTCTTCGCTGTGTGGCCTTCTGGGGAGGGGGAAGGGGAGCTACGCTCGGATGAAGAGACCGAGGTCTAGGTGGACCCCGATTCCCCAGCTTGCTCCCTCCCGCACCTCTCCGCGGTGCGGGCTTCTGGGATGAAGAGACTGAGGTCTAGGTGGACCCAGTTTCCCCAGCTTGTCCCCGACTGCCCCTCTCTGCTGTGTGGACTTCTGGAGAGGGGGAAAGGGAGACACACTGGGTGAGGAGCCTGAGGTCCAGGTGGAATCAGTTCCCCAGCGTCTCCCCGTCCGCACTTCTCCCGCTATGTGGGTTTCTAGGGAGGGGGAAGGGGGAGCCACTCTGGGGGTGAGGAGACTGAGGTCCAGGTGGACCCGGGCCTCCCTTGTCCGACCGACGGCCTCCTCGGGCCGGTCTTCCCCCACCAGGGTGAGCTGAAAGCCACTATCTCCTTCCATCAGCTACTAAAAATACCCGCACGCTGCCCACCTCCCGGCAGAGAGAGGCCTGGGGCGGGCGCCAGCCCCATCCAGCCCGAAGCCGGCGCCTGCTGGGGTAGGGCTGGGTCCCCAGAGACCTGGGTCCTAGGCCCATAAAAGCCCTGGCCGGCCTCGAGGGGGGATTTACGACAAGCCCCTGCGGAGTATGGAAAAAGCCCGGCTCGGTGTTTAGATTTGCCCACGGTGTCACCTTGATGCTTGGCAGGCCTCGGGTGTTGGGTTGCCAGAGCGCGGGAGGGGTCGGCGGGTCCCACGGTCGGCTTGAGGGGCGGGGAAAGGGCGGGCACTGCGAGCCCAGGGCAGGCACCGGCGAGGCGAGACTCCTCCCCTCCTGCCCCTCAGACTGGGGGTTCCGAAGGCTACAACCCTTCCCCTTAGCTGGGCCCCCTCCCCTCTTTCCCACACGTCTGCCTTAGGACCACCCTCTAACCACAGTGTCCCTTCCCAGGCTCAGCCCGCATCCCCCCAGCCCCCGCAAAGCTGGAGGAAGCAGAGTCTCACAGTCTCACTGTGTTGCCCAGGCTGGAGTGCAGTGGTGCGATCATGGCTCCCAGCAACATCTGCCTCCCAGGTTCAAGTGATTCTTGTGTCTCAGCCACCTGGGTAGCTGGGATTACAGGCACCGGCCACCACGCCCGGCTAATTTTTTTTTCTTTTTTTTTTTTTGCGACAGAGTCTTGCTCTGTCGCCAGGCTGGAGTGCAGTGGCGCGATCTCGGCTCACTGCAACCTCTGACTCTCTGGTTCAAGCAATTCTCCTGCCTCAGCTTCCCAAGTAGCTGGGATTACAGGCACGCACCACCACGCCCAGCTAATTTTTGTATTTTTAGTAGAGACAGATTTCACCATGTTGGCCAGGATGGTCTCGATCTCCTGACCTTGTGATCCGCCTGCCTCGGCCTCCCAAAGTGCTGGGATTACAGGCATGAGCCACCGCGCCTGGCCTCATCATCTGTTTTCTTTGCAGTATTACATCTGGAAACGGTGCCGTGATTATCTCTCTGCACCCCTCACAGGTGGCTAACAACATCACAAACAAATCATCCAGAACCATCACTCGTGGGTGGGACCCCAAGGACACCAGTTCTCAGGGCCCAGTGCCCTCCAGGGTGAGGATCCCAGAAGGTGAGGCTCCTAGCAGGTGAGATTCAGTGTGGAAAGTCTCTGGGACCAGGTCCCAGCAGGCAAAGTCCCCAGGAGACGTCCCCAGCAGGCCAGGCTTCCGAAGGGGACGCTCCTGGAAGCCAGCATGTGAAATCCCAGGTAAGGGACATACCTGGCCACCAAAGACTCCAGCAGGTGAGGCCCCAGAAAAGTGAGGACCCAGATAGGTGAATCCCCAGGCAGGTGAAGCTGCAACAGGTGACCGTCCCAGGCAGGTGAGTCCCCAGGCAGGTGAAGCTTCAGGCAAGGGAGTCTTTAGGTAGATGAGGCCCCCAGACAGGTGAGGCTCCAGGAAAATGAGGTTCCCGGCAGCCCAGGCCCCACACCAGCCTCTCAGTTGAACCAAGCTGCTATGCTG
>NW_026654349.1:0-9135 GCF_009828535.3 Hylobates moloch
TTTTTTTTTTTTTGGTCAAGGTGTAAGATACATACAGTAAGATGTGGAAAGTACAGTGATCTTACATGTATACTTCAATTTTTTTTTACATATATGCACACCCATATAATCACCCAAATCAAGATATAGAACATTTTCCTTTTTTTTTTTTTTTTAAGGGACAGGGTCAAGGCCAGCTGCGGTGGCTCATGCCTGTAATCCCAGCACTTTGGGAGGCTGAGGCAGGTGGATCACCTGAGGTCAGGAGTTGGAGACCAGCCTGGCCAACATGGTGAAACTCTGTCTCCACTAAAAGTACAAAAAATTAGCCGGGCGTGGCGGTGCACGCCTGTAATCCCAGCTACTCAGGAGGCTGAGGCAGGAGAATTGCTTGAACCCGGGAGATGGAGGTTGCAGTGAGCCAAGATCGCACCATTGCACTCCCGCCTGGGCAATAAGAGCGAAATTTTGTCTCAAAAAAAAAAAAAAAAAAAAAAAGATACAGGGTCTCCCTCTGTCGCCCAGGCTGGAGGGCAATAGCTCAATCACAGCTCACTGCAACCACAAACTCCTGGGATCAAGCAATCCTCCCGCCTCAGCTTCCTGAGTAGATGGGACTACAGGCATATACCACCACGCCCAGCTAATTTTTAAATTTTTTGTAGAGACTGGGTCTCTCTATGTTACCCAGGTGGTTTCAAACTCCTGGCCTCAAGTGATTTTTTTTTTTTTTTTGAGACAGTCTTGCTCTCTTGCCCAGGCTAGAGTGCAATGGCACCATCTCAGCTCACTGCAACCTCTGCCTCCCAGGTTCAAGCGATTCTCCTGCCTCAGCCTCCCAAGTAGCCAAGATTACAGGCATGCACCACCGCACCTGGCTAATTTTTGTATTTTTAGTGGAGACAGGGTTTCACCATGTTGGCCAGGCTGGTCTTGAATTCCTGACCTCAGGTGATCTGTGTGCTTCAGCCTCCCAAAGTGCTGGGATTACAGGCGTGAGCCACCGCTCCTGGCCAAGTGACACTTCTTACCTCAGCCTCCCAAAGCTTTCGGATTACAGGCGTGATCCTCTGTGCTCTGACAAGATATAGAACATTTCTGACAGTTTACTCTTAACCCAGTTTTATTACTAATAATACTATTTTTTAACATTGACTGAGTTTCTGGTATTAAGCTAAATGCTTTATGTGCATGATATCATTTGATCTTTGCAACAAAATAGTGTGATTATCTCCATTTTACAAATGAAGAAATGGAGACTTTGAGAATTTAAATGGCTTGTGAAAGGTCACACAAAGAAGCAGGTGCCAGAGTGGCACTCAAACCCAGGTCTACTGGACTCCAAGGCCCATGTGCCTGATCATTGCTATGGCAGTGGGCACCCACTGGAACTGCTTCAAAGTAACTTATTACTTCCTCTATTTTGTTTTATTTTATTTATTTTCTCAGGAACTTCTAGGTTCCCCTTTAAAACTTGAATGGAACAATCTCCACTCTCAGCATACTGCCTCCCATGAGCTCAGTGCATACTTTCTGCCCCCTGAGAAAGATGACAGAGGACTTTCTAACAGCCTGTTGCTTCTGGGGGCCACAGTGTAATCACCCAGTGGGTTCTTCTTGCCTGCTGCATAGATGAAACCAATTCACGGAAACAGTGGTGTTGCAGTAGAGAAAGAGTTTAATGGTCACAGGGCTAGCCAAGTGGTAGGAAGGGAGTTTATTACTCAAATCAGCCTGCTTGAAATTTGGAGGCTAAAATCTTTCTTTCTTGCTTGCTTTCTTGCTTTTTTTTTTTTTTTTTTGAGACGGAGTTTCACTTTTGTTGCCCAGGCTGGAGTGCAATGGCGTGATCTCACTTCACTGCAACCTCTGCCTCCTGGGTTTAAGCGATTCTCGTGACTCAGCCTCCTGAGTAGCTGGGATTACATGTACCCACCACCATGCCTGGCTAATTTTTGGTATTTTTAGTAGAGATGGGGTTTTGCCATGTTGGCCAAGCTGGTCTCAAACTCCTGACCTTAGGTGATCCACCTGCCTTGGCCTCCCAAAGTGCTGGGATTACAGGCATGAGCCACTGCACCTGGCTGAGGCTAGAATTTTTCAAGGATAGTTTGGCAGGCAGGGGGCTAGGGAATGGGGAATGCTGATTGGTTGGGGATGAAATGATATGGGTGTGGAAAACAGTCCTTGTGCACTGAGTCTGTCTCTGGATGGGGGCCATGGCTAGTTGAGTCGTGAGTCACAGGTCCAAGTGGAATCAGTTGGTCACCAGAATGCAAAAGTCTGAAAAACATCTCAAAAGACCGATCTTAGGTTCTACAATAGCAGCGTTATCTATAGGGGCAATTAGGAAAGTTATACATTTTCAGACCATCTCTGACTCCTGAGCAGTAAACAATGACTAGTTATCATTTAACTATGCACAGATCTTAGTAGAATTTAGGCTGCTCTCATAATCCTAATCTTGTGGTCTTTTTTAGTTTTACAAGGTGGTTTCAGTCCCAAACAAGGAGAGGATAGTTTTGGGAAGCACTATTACCATCCTTGCTTTAAGGTTAAACTATACTTCCCATAGTTACCTTGGCCTATGCCTAGGAATAAACAAGGGTAGCTTCGATGTTAGAAGCAAGACGGAGTCAGTTAGTTCAGATTTCTTCCACTGTCATAAATTTTCTACGTCAGATTTCTCTCACTGTCATAATTTTTGCAAAAGCAATTTTAACAGTGGCCACTCCTTGTGTGCCCTCCCTGAGAAAACAGCACAGCTTTCTTACTTCCCCAGGTCCACAAGTGTAGAAAGTGCAGCTCAGACCCAAGAACGCTCTTTACCTGCAGCCCGGGAGTTCAAGACTAGCCTGGAAAACATAGTGAGAGCTTGTCTCCTCAAAAAATTAGCTGGGCTTGGTGGCACACGCCTGTAGTCCCAGCTACTCCAAAGGCTGAGGTAGGAGGACTACTTGAGTCCAGGAGATCAAGGTTTCAGTGAGCCAAGATCACACTACTGCACTCCAGTCTGGGCAACAGAATGACATCTTATCTTAAATAAATAAATACATATTTTTATTTTTATTTTATTTTATTTTTTTTTTTTTGGCCGTGCGCGGTGGCTCACGCTTGTAATCCCAGCACTTTCGGAGGCTGAGGCGGGCGGATCATGAGGTCAGGAGATCGAGACCACGGTGAAACCCCGTCTCTACTAAAAATACAAAAAATTAGCCGGGCGAGGTGGCGGGCGCTTGTAATCCCAGCTATGCGGGAGGCTGAGGCAGGAGAATGGCATGAACTCCAGGGGGCGGAGCCTGCAGTGAGCCAAGATGGTGCCACTGCACTCCAGCCTGGGCGACAGTGAGACCCCGTCTCAAAAAAATAAATAAATAAAAAACAAAAAATAAATAAATAAATAAATAAATAAATTTTTTAAAAAGAGATTTTTTTTTTTGGAGATGGAATTTCATTCTTGTTGCCCAGGCTGGAGTGCAATGGCGCAATCACAGCTCACTGCAAATCCTTGCCTCCCTGGGTTCAAGCGATTCTCCTGCCTCAGCCTCCTGAGTATCTGGGATTACAGGCATGCTCCAGCACGCCCGGCTAATTTTGTATTTTTAGTAGAGACAGGGTTTCTCCATGTTGGTCACGCTGGTCTCGAACTCCCAACCTCAGGTGACCCACCTGCTTCGGCCTCTCAAAGTGCTGGGATTACAGGCGTGAGCCACCGCGCCCGGCCAAAAAGAGATAAACTTTTAAAAATGTAAACATCTCCCTCTTAGGTATCACCTAGCAGCAGGATCCTCGTCCCCAGTGGAATAAGGATGGAGCTAAGGCAGTCAGCTCAGCTGGGATCCAGGCTGCCCTCCTTCCTCAGCTTCTGGAATAGAGGGATGGCCTGGGTGCAGGTTTATGCGATTGTTCTGGTGAAATGAGCATTCTGGCCTGCTTGATGGGAAGCCTGCTGAGATCAGGCTCAGCCTATTGCCCTGCAGGGGAGCTCCCACTGGATCATCTTCCCTAGACAGATGAAGAGGCCGAGCAACACAGTGATGTCAGCCCCATCAATTCTCCCTCTTTCTAAAGGTTCTCAGCAGTGACCTTGGAGGTGAGGCATCCTTAAGGGAACTTTACTGAGTAATAGGGATAAAGGACACTGGGAAGGGGGGTTACCAAAGCTGGGCTACACAGGCCGAGAGCCCCTGATGAGCAGAGCTGGCAGTGAGGCCTCCCATTACATCCTAGGGCCATTACCTTGGGGAGATGTAATTGGACAAGCCTGCCTTTCCATTATGCAAAGAAAGGGCTTTTTAAGTAAATTTCCATTTAAGGATGAGCTTAGATCAGTGAAGATGGGGTCATAATAGCTTTGATGGTCATCACAACTATTAAAAATACATTTTTTCCTCATGCTCAGCCTGCCTTGTCATCTTCATATTGTTCATCCCCAAAAGACTGTGACTCAACCTTTTCCTAGCTTCTAGGAGGCAGGTTAATGTCCACAGATATTTTCAACTTTTTAATTTTTCAACATACATAGTAGATGAAACTTACATGCTTGACACAGCCCATGGATGTATCCAGGATGTGATAAAAAACAAAAACTAAAAGTCAGTTTGGGAATGGAGGTGGGTGATGGGTTAAGTACAGCACTCCGCTTATTGGTCATTGTCTATACTGCTGGGCTCTCTTCTCTTCAGACCATCTGGTGTTGCCTGTTCCCTGCTTAGGTCCTCAGATACATATAGTTCTTGACCTGCTGTCTCTGCTGCCTGAATGCTCTTCCCCTGTGCTCTACCGGGCTTACTCTAGGTCTATTTCCAGGTCTCAGCTGGACTGATTTCTTCAAGGAAGCCTCCTCTGATGCACTCCTCTAGCCCTAGACCAGGTTAGGGCCTTGTATTGGTTGTCTGTCACTGCGTAATAACCCCCAACCATGTATTTGCTCATTTTTCTGCAATTCTGATTGGGTTCAGTCTTGCCTGGGGTCACCTCTGCAGCTGCAGTCAGTTGTCAGGTTGACTGGGTGCTGGCTGGTCCTGCATAGCCTCACTCATCTATCTGAAGCCTCAGCCGGAATGGTGGGAACCACTGGGACAGCTGGAATATCTGGGACAGCTAAGAGGCTAACCTGGTTCCTTCAAGGCAGCGAGAGGGCAAGAGTTAAAGTTGCAAGGTCCCTTGAAACTGAGGCTCAGAAGTCACATAACATCTCTTTCACTGCTTTCTATTGGCTAAAGCAAGTCACAGGGCTAACACAGATTCAAAGGCAGGGACATAGACTCACCGCTTGATGCAAAGTCATATTGCAAAGGGGCACATATCCAGGGATGGTGGACTTGTGGCTGTCTTTGCCCATAGCCTAGCGCAGGCCTCCTATCATAGCTTCTTAAGCTTTTCCTTCACTGCACTTATGGTAAGTGTTGTTACATAATTCTTTGTATGATTGTTTATCGTCTTTCTCCCCCACTAGAAAAAAATGTCTGAGTGCAGGAATTGACTGTTTCATTCAACAGTCTATTCCCAGAGCTTGGCACATAGTAACAACTAGATAAATTGTAGTTACATAAATACATGGACAGCACCCACCTCCTTTCTACCCACTGCCACCTCCAACAAATAATTAACCAGCTCAAAATGTCAATAATGCCTAAGTCAAGAAACCTTGCTGGGAACTGACTGCTCTTTCAGTTCTCATCGGGCTTAGATTTAGTAAGTTCTTCCCGGTAATAGCCTCTCCCTACTTTGGTCTCTGGTGTCTGGTCCCACATCGCTCTTGAGCAAACACCTTTTCTAGTCAAGCCCGTGAAGAGCGGGGAGGGAGGGAATGGTTCCATCTGTCGGACAAAGCTGGGATCACAGGAGAAAAAGGCAATTGAGTTTTTTCCAGGAAGGACTTTAGGTGAGGATCAGCCTTGACCAGACTACAGCCCCCAAGGAATGCTGGAGAACATTCAGTGGGGCAGCACGTGACTGGATAAAGTTGTTCACGAAGTTGTCATGTGTGACAAACTTGGGAGTGGTATTTAGAAGATTGAAGTACTTTCTTATTCTTTTTTTTGTTTTTTTTTTTGAGACGGAGTCTCGCTCTGTCACCAGGCTAGAGTGCTGTGGTGCGATCTCGGCTCACTGCAACCTCCAACTCCCTGGTTCAAGGGATTCTTCTGCCTCAGCCTCCAGAGTAGCTGGGATTATAGGCATGCGCCACTACGCCCAGCTAATTTTTGTATATTTAGTAGAGATGGGGTTTCACCATGTTGGCCAGGATGGTCTTGATCTCCTGATCTCATGATCCACCCGCCTCGGCCTCCCAAAGTGCTGGGATTACAGGCATGAGCCACCGTGCCCAGCCCCTTCTTATTCTTTATTATTTTGAGATAGAGTCTCAATCAGTCATCCAGGCTGGTGTGCAGCGGTGCAATTTCAGCTCACTGCAGCCTTGACCTCTTGGGCTCAAGAGATTCTCCCACCTCAGCCTTTTGAGTAGCTAGGATTATAGGAGCACGCCACCACACCTGGCTAAGTTTTGTATTTTTTTTGTAGAGATGGGGTTTTGCCATGTTGTCCAGGCTGGTCATGAACTCTTGAGTTCAAGCAGTCCACCCACCTTGGCCTCCCAAGGTAGGAGTCATGGTGCCTGGCCAACAGTGACTTCTTAATTCTTCATTACATCACTGCCTTTTGGTGTATTTATTGTTTTTTATTACAATTTTTTTAATTAAAAAATTTTTTAATCTATTTATTTAGAGACTGGGTTATGAGACTGGCCAATCTTTGTGTTTTTGGTAGAGACAGGGTTTTGCCATGTTGCCCAGGCTGGTCTTAAACTCCTGGGCTCAAGTGATCCACTTGCCTAGACATCCCAAAGTGCTAGGATTACAGGCATCAGCCATCGTGCCCAGCCTGTATTTATTATTAATAAACCAAAAACAAGGAAGTCACTCTCTCCCTTCTAACTTTTTTTTTTTTTTTTGAGACAGAGTCTCACCGTGTTGCCCAGGCTGGAGTGCAATGGCATGATCTCGGCTCACAGCAACCTCTGCCCCCAGGTTCAAGTGATTCTTCTGCCTCGGCCTCCTGAGTAGCTGGGATTACAGGCACCCGCCACCATGCCCGGCTAATTTTTTGTATCTTTAGTAGAGACAGACTTTCACCATGTTGGCCAGGCTGGTCTCAAACTCCTGACCTCATGATCTGCCCGCCTCAGCCTCCCAAAGTGCTGGGATTACAGGTGTGAGCCACCGCGCCCAGCCCTCTCCCTTCTAACTTTCATGGAGGCAATCTGAGCTCTAGTCTTCACTTGGAGCTTATCAGAGGTAGAAGGAATCCTGGAAGTCACCTTGCTTAGCTCTGTCATTTTACAAGGGGAAAACTAAGGCCCAGTGAGGAGAGGGAGTGGGAGATTTTTGCAGGTGTATTTGGATCGTGACAGGTTTCAGCTGTTGTGGATTCCAATCCTGGGCTGCTTCTAGGTGGTTTACTTACCTCTAAATGGGTGGGTGACCCATAAACCATGCTGTCTGTTTCCTTATAGAAATAGTACCTACTAAGTGTACATATCTCCAATTGTCATAGCAACTTTATAAAATAGGTACTGAATTCTTTTTTTTTTTTGTGAGACAAGGTCTCACTCTGTCGCCCAGGCTGGAGTGCAGTGGTGTGATCTTGGCTCACTGCAGCCTCTTGACTTCCCAGTCTCAAGAAATCCTCCCACCTCAGCCTCCTGAGTAGCTGGGACTACAGGAGTGCGCCACCATGCCCAGCTAACTTTTGAATTTTTTATAGAGACGGGGTGTCATCATGTTGCCCAAGCTGGTCTCAAACTCCTGGACTCAAGCGATCCTCCTGGCTTGGCTTCCCAAAGTGCTGGGATTATAGACGTGAGACACCACACCTGCCTGAATTATTGCTCTTTGAAAAAGAACATAATGTCTGTGGCCATACCACCCTGAATGTGCCCAATCTTGTCTGAAAAAGGGCATGATGCCTACTTCACAGGATTTAACAGTATAACATTTGAAAATGATTTGTAAATAGCAAAATACATAAATAAGAACTTTTTTTTAACATTATGAAAACACAGTGGAAGAATATGGGCTGCAGTTGAACAGAACTTGAGGTCACCTCAGTTAAGTTGCCTGAGTCTGTTTTCTACTCTCTAAAATAGGGACAATGATAACCTGCCTTGCAGGCTTGTCAAGAGGATTGGTGCTCAGATACATAAAGTCCCAGCGGGGAGTTAGTGTTCAAGAATAGCTTACATGTATCCAGTGCTTACTATGTGTTAAAAATTGTTCAAAATACATTACATGGATTATCTCATTCAATTCTCACCCCACCTGAATAACAGGAATTATTGTTATGGTCCTCATTTTATCAATGAATAACCTGAACATATTAGGTTGAAGCAAAAGTAGTCGTGGTTTTTGCCATTAAATGTGATGGCAGGCCGGGCGCAGTAGCTCACGCCTATAATCCCAACACTTTGGGAGGCCAAGGCAGGCAGATCACCTGAGGTCAGGAGTTCGAGACCAACCTGGCCAACATGGCAAAACCCCATCTCTACTAAAAGTACAAAAATTAGCTGGGTGTGGTGGTGGGCACCTGTAATCCCAGCTACTCAGGAGACAGAGGCAGGAGAAGCTTGAACCCGGGAGCCGGAGGTTGCAGTGAGCAGAGATCACACCACTGTACTCCAGCCTGGGCAACAAGAGTGAGACTCCGTCTCAAACGAAAAAAAAAAGTGATGGCAAAAACCGCAATTACTTTTGCACCAACCTAATACAATAAATGACTTTCCCAAGGTCACAAGCTGATAATGGTGGAGTTAGAGTTTGACTTTAGGTGGTGTGGCTCAGAGCCACATTCTCTAGCTCTGCACTCTGTTCTTTCCCAATAAAGAACTCTTACTTATTGGGAGTAGGCCCCCCAAAATCTGGCCATAAACTGTCCCCAAAACTGGCCGTAAACAAAATCTCTGCAGCACTGTAACATGTTCATAATGGCCCTAACGCCCACACTGGAAGGTTGTGGGTTTACTGGAATGAGGGCAAGGAACACCTGGCCCGCCCAGGGTGGAAAACTGCTTCAAAGGCATTCTTAAGCCACAAACAATAGCATGAGCGGCCAAGACACAGTCTCTATCCTCAAGAAGCTAGTCAAGTCAATGTC
>NW_026654350.1:0-9135 GCF_009828535.3 Hylobates moloch
TGGAGTGGAGTGGAGTGGAGTGGAGTGGAGTGGAGTGGTGTGGAGTGCAGTGGAGTGGAATGGAATGGAATGGGATGGAATGGAATGGAATTGAATGTAATAGAATGGAATGGTGAAATGAATTGTGAGCTGAGATTGTTCCACTACACTGCAGCCTGGGTGACAGAGTAAGATCCTGTTGAAAAAAAAAATGGAATTAAATGTCATGGAAAGAAATGGAATGGAATGGAGTCTATTGGAATCAACGACAGTGGAGTGGAGTGGATTGGTGTGGAATGGATTGGAATGGAATGGGATGGAAGGGAAAAGAGTGGAGTGTAGTGGAGTTTAGTGGAATGTAGTGAAATGGAATTGGATGGATTGGAATGGACTGGAGTGGAGTGTAATGGAGTGGAGTCGAATGGAGTGGAGGGGAGTGGGGTGGAGTGGAGTGGAGTGGATTCGAATGGAGTGGAGGGGAGTGGGGTGGAGTGGAATGGAGAGGAATGGATTGAGCTGGAGTGCAATGGAATGGAATGGAATGGAAGGGAAGGGAATGGTGAAATGACATTTTGGCTGAGATTGTGCCAATGCACTCCACCCTGTGTGGGAGAAGGAGATGCTGTTGATAGAAAGGAATGGAATGGAATGGAGAGGAATGGAATGGACTGGAGTGGAGTGTTGTCAATGGAGTGGAGAGGAATGGGAAGGAATGGAATGGAATTGATTTTGTGGAATGGAGTGGATTGGAGTGGAATGGGGTGGAATGGAATGGGATGGTATGGAATGGAGTGGAGTGGAATGGAGTGGTGTGGTGTGGAGTGGAACGGAGTGGAGTGGAATGGAGTGGAGTGGAATGGAGTGCAATGGAATGGAATGGAATGGAAAGGTGAAATGAAATGTTAGCTGAGATTGTGCCAATGCACTCCAGCCTGTGTGGGAGAGGGAGATCCTGTCGATAGAAAGGAATGGAATGGAATAGAGAGGAATGGAATGGAATAGAGTGTAGTGTAGTGGTGTGCATTGCAGTTGAGTGGAATGTAATGGAGTGGAAAGGAATGTAATAGAATGGAATGGAATGTACAGGTGTGGAGTGGAGTGAAGTGGAATGGAGTGGAATGGAATGGGATTTAATGGAATGGAGTGGAGTGGATTGGAGTGGAGTGGTGTGGAGTACAGTGGAGTTGAATGGAGTGGAGTGGAATGGATTGGAGTGGAATGGATTGGAGTGGAGTGGAGTGGAATGGATTGGAAAGGAGTGGAATGGAAGGGAATGGAACAGTGACATGAAATGTGAGCTGAGATTGTTCCAATACACTCCAGCCAGGGTGACACAGTGAGATCCTGTCACAAAAAAAAATGGAATGAAATGGCTTGGAATTGAATGGAATGGAATGGAGTCTATTGGAATGGACGGCAGTGGAGTGGAGTGGATTGGGGTGGAATGGACTGGAATGGAATGGGATGGAATGGAATGTAGTGGAGGGGAGGGGAGTTTAGTGGAATGTTGTGGAATGGAATGGGATGGATTGGAATTGAGTGGAGTGGAGTGTAATGGAAAGGAGTGGAATGGAGTGGAGTGGAATGGAGTGGAGTGGAGTGGAGTGCAATGGAATGGAATGGTGAAATGAAATGTGAGCTGAGATTGTGCCACTGTCCTCCAGCCTGGGTGACAGAGTGAGATCCTAGAGAAAGAAAGAATGGAATGGAGTGGAATTGAATGGAATGGAATGGAGTGGAGTTGAATGGGATATTGTCAATGGAGTGGAGTCGAATGGAAGGAATGGAATGGAATGGAGTGGAGTGGATTGGAGTGGAATGAAATGGAAGTAATGGAATGGGAGGCTATGGAACGGAGTGGAGTGGAGTGGATTGTTGTGGTGTGCAGTGGAGTGGAGGGGATAGGAGTCGAATGGAATGGAATGGAACGGAATGGTGAAGTGAAATGTGCGCTGAGATTTTGCCACTGTACTCCAGCTTGGGTGACAGAGTGAGATCCTGTTGAAAGAAAGGAATGGAATAGAATGTAGTGGAGTGGAGTGGAGTGGAATGGAAGGGAGTGCGAAGGAATGGAATGGAGTGGAGTGGAATGGAGTGGAGTGGAAGGGAGTTTAGTGCAATGGATTGGAGTGGAGTGGAGATGAGTGGATTGGAGTGGACTAGAATGGAGTGGAATGGAAAGGAATGGAGTAGAGTGGAGTGGAATGGAGTGGAATGGAATGGAGTGGAGTGGAGTTGAATGGAATGGAATGGAATGGCATGGAATGGTGTAATGAAATGTAAGCTGAGATTGCGCAACTGCACTCCAGCCTGGGTGTCAGAGTGAGATCCTTTCGAAGGAAAGGAATGGAATGGAGTGCAGCGGAATGGAATGGAACAGAGTGGAGTGGAGTTGAGTGGTGTGGAGTGGCATGGAGTGGAGTGCAATGTAATGGAAGGGAATGGTATGGAATGGAATGGAGTGGTGTGGAGTGGAGTAGAGTGCAGTAGAGTGTAGTGGAGTGGAGTAGAGTGCACTAGAGTGGAGTGGAGTGGAGTGGAGTGGAATGGAGTGGAATGGAATGGAATTGAATGGAAAGGTGGAATGAAATGTGAGCTGAGATTGTCCCACTGCACTCTGGCCTGGGTGACATAGAGAGACCCTGTCAAAAGAAAGGAATGGAATGGAATGGAGCAGAAAGGAATGGAATGGAATGGAATGCAGTGGAGTGGAAAGGAGTGCAGTGGTGTGGAGTAGAATGGAGTGGAATGTACTGGGACGGAATGGAATGGAGTGGAGTGGAGTGGAGTGCAGTGCAGTGGATTGGACTGGATTCGAGTTGAGTGCAATGGATTGGAATGGAATGGTACTGAATGGAATGTATTGGAGTCAGGTGAAGTGGAGTGGAGTGGTGTGGAGTGGAGTGCAGTGGAGTGGAACGGAATGGAGTGGAGTGCAGTGGAGGGGACTGTAGTGGAATGGAATGTAATGGAATGTTTAACTGAAATATGAGCTCAGATTGTGCCACTGCACTCCCGTCTGGGTGACAGAGTGAGATCCTGTCGAAAGAAAGGAATGGAAAGGATTGGAGTTGAAAGGAATGTATTGGAATGGAATGTAGTGTAGTAGAATGGAGTGGAGTGGAGTGGAATGGTTTGGAGTGGAGTATGGTGGAGTGGAATGGAGTGGAATGAAATGGGATGGAATGGAGTGGAGTATAGTGTAGTGCAGTAGAGTGGAGTGGAGTGGAGAGGAGTGGAATAGAGTGGAGTGGTATTGGATGCAATGTAATTGACTCGAGTGGAGTGGAGTGGGAAGGAGTGGACTGGAATGCAATGGAGTGGAGTGGAAGGGAGTGGAGTGGATTGGAGTTTAATGGAATGGACTGCAATAATGAAACGAAATGTGAGCTGAGATTGTACCACTGCACTGCAGCCTGGAAGACATAGTCACATCCTGTTGAAAGAAAGGAATGGAATGGAATGGAGTGTAATGAAATGGAATGTAATCGAGTGGAGAGCAGTGGAGTGGAGTGGAATGGAATGGAGGGAAATTTTATGGAATGGAATGGAATGCAATGAGTGGGAGTGGAGTGGAGATGAGTGTAGTGGGGTCAGTGGAGTGGAGTGGAATGAAGTGTAATGGAATGGGAGGGAAAGGAATGTTATGTAGTGGAGTGTAAGGGAGGGGAGTGGAGTGGTGTGGAATGCAGTGGACTGGAATAGGATGGAATGCAATGGAATGGAGTTGGAGTGGAGTGGAGTGGAATGGACTGGAATGCAAAGGGATGGAATCGAATGGGATGCAATGGAATGGAATGGAATGGGGTGGAATGGAATGGAATGGAATGGATTGGAGTGGAATGGACTGGTATGCAATGGAATGGAAAGGAATAGAATGGAATGCAATGGAATGCAATGCAATGCAATGGAATAGAACGGAAAGGAATGGAATGGAATGGAATGCAGGGAAATGGTATGGAATGGATTGGAATGGAGTGAACTGGAGTGGAGTGGAGATGAGTGTGGTGGTGTCAGTGGAGTGGAGTGGAATGGAGCATAATGGAATTGGATGTAATGGAATGTTATATACTGGAGCATAGGGGAGGTGAGTGGAGTGGTGTGGAATGGAATGGAATGGAGTGGAGTGGAGTGGAGTGGAATGGACTGGAATGCAATGGCACGGAATGGAATGTACTAGAATGGAATGGAATGGAATGGAATGGAATGGAATGCGATGGAATGGAGTGGAGTGGAGTGGAATCTACTGGAATGCAATGGGATGGAATGGAATGAAATGGAGTGGAATGGAATGCAATGGAATGGAATGGAATGCAATGGCATGGAATAAAATCGTCTGGAATGGAATAGAATGGAATTGAATGGTATGGAATGGAATCTGATGGATTGAAGTGGAGTGGAGTTCAATGGACTGGAATGCAAAGGGATGGGATGGAATGGACTGGAATGCAATGGGATGGGATGGAATGGAATGGGATGGAATGGAATGGAATGGAATGGAGTGCAATGGAGTGGAGTGGAATAGAATGGAGTGAAGTGGAATGTATTTGAGTTGAAATGGGTGGAAAGGAATCGAGTGGAGTGTAGTGAAGTGGAATAGAGTGCAATGGAATCAAATGGAATGGAATGGAGTGGAATGGAGTGGAGTGGAGTGGAGTGGAGTGGAATTGAGTGGAGTGGAGTGGACTGTAGTTGACTGGAATGGGATGGGATGGAATGGAATGGAGTGGAGTGCAGTGGAATGGAGGTGAGTGGAGTGGAGTGGTGTGCAGTGGAATAGAGTGTAAAGGAATGTATTGGAATGTAGTGGAGTGGAGTGGAATGCAGTGGAGTGGAATGGAGATGAGTATAGTGGAGTGAATTGGAATGCTATGGACAGGAGTGAAATGGACTGGAGTGGAATGGATTTCAGTGGAGTGGAGTGGAGTGGACTGGAGTGGAATGGAATGGAATGGAATGGAATGGAATGGAGTAGAGTTGAGTGGAGTCGGGTGGAATAAAATGGGATAGAATGGAATGGAGTGGAGGGGATTGGAATGGTATGGACTGGAATTGAGTGGAGTAGCGTGGAATAAAATCAGCTTGAATGGAAGGCAGTGGAGTGGAGTGGAATGGATTGGACTGGAATGGAGTGGAGTGGAGTTGAATGTAATGGAAAGGAATGGAATGAAATTGTGAAACGAAATGTGAGCTTAGATTGTGCCACTGCACTCCACTTTGAGTGACGGAGTCAGATCCTTTCAAAAGAAAGGAATGGAATGGAATGGAGTGGATTGGAGAGGAGTGGAGTGGAGTGGATTACAGTGGAATGGAGTGTAATAAGTGGAATGGAATGTAATAGAGTAGAGTGGAGTAGAGTGGAATGAAGTGGAGAGGATTGACATGAAGTGTAGTGGAGCGGGGTGGAATGGAGTGGAATCGAATGCATTGGAGAGGAATGGAATGCAGTGGAGATGTATGGAGTAGAGTGGAGTGGATTGGAATGGAAAGGAATGGGACGGAATGGAATGAACTGGAGTAGATTGGAATGGAGTGGAGTGGAGTGGAATGGAGTGGAGTGGAATGGTGTGGAGTGGAATGGAATGGAATGGAATGGAATGGAATGGAATGGAATGGTGAAATGAAATGTGAGCTATGATTGTGCCACTGCAGTCCTGCCTGGGTAACAGAGTGAGGACTTGTTGAAAGAAAGGAATGGAATGGAATCACGTGGAATGGAATGCAATGAAATGCAGTGGAGTGGTGAGGAGTGCAGTGGAGTGGAATGGAGTGGAATGGATTGCGATGTAATGGAATGCAATGGAGTGGAGTGGAGTGGATTGGAGTGCAATGGAGTGGAGTGGAATGGGATGGATTAGGATGGAGTGGACTGGAGTGGAGTGGAGTGGAATGGAATGGAGTGGAGTGGAGAGGAGTGGAGTGGCATGAAATATGATGAAATGGAATGGATTGGAGTGGAGTGGAGTGGGATGAAATGGGATGGAATGAATGGATTGGAGTAGAGTTGAGTGGAGTTCATTGGAGTGAAGAGGAGTGGAGTGGAAAGGAGTGGAATGGAATCTCTTGGAATGTAATGGAGTGGAGAGGAGTGGAGTGGAGTGGAATGGATTGGAATGGATGTGGAATGGAATGGAAAGCAATAGAATGGAAGGGTGAAATGAAATGTGAGCAGAGATTCTGCCAGTGCACTCCAGCCAGGGTGACACAGTGAGAACCTGTCGAGGGAAAGGAATGGAGTGTAATGTAGTGGAATGGAATGCCATGGAATGGAATAGAATATAGTGGGGTGGAGTTGAGAGGAGTGGAGTGGAATGGAGTGGAAAGGAATGGAATGGAATGGGATGGAGTGGAGTGGAGTGCTGTGGAGTGGAGTGAAATGGAATGGAATGGAGCGGAATGGAGTGGAATGGAGTGGAAAGGAATGGGATGGAATGCGATGGAGTGGAGTTGAGAGGTGTGGAGTGGAGTGGAATGGAATGGAGAGGAGAGAAGTGGACTGGAGTGGAGTGGAGTGGAATGGAACGGTGAAATGAAATTTGAGCTGAGATTGTGCCAGTGCACTCCAGCCTGTGTGACAGAGTGAGATCCTATCAAAAGAAAAGAAGGGAAAAGAATGGAGTGGAATGGAATGGAATGGAATGGAATGGAATGGAGTGGAGTGGAATGGAGTGGAATCGAATGTGATTGAGTGGAATGGAAGGGAGTGGAGTCGAGGGGAGTAGAATGGAGTGGAATTTAAAGGGAGGGAGGGGAGAGGATATAAGTGGAGTGGAGTGGAATGCAGTGGAATGAAGTGGAATGGAATGCAGCAGAGTGGAGTGGAGTGGAGTGGAATGCAATGGAATGGAATGGTGAAATGAAATGTGAACTGAGATCGTGCCACTGTACTCCAGCCTGGGTGGCAGAGTGAAATGCAATCGAAAGAGAGGAATGGAATGGAATGGAATGGATAGGAATGGAAAGGATTGGATTGGAGTGGAGTGGAGTGGAGTGGTATGGAGTGTAATGGATTGTGATGCAATGGAATGCAATGGGGTGGAGTGCAGTGGAGTGGATTGGCATGGAATTGAGTGGAATAGAATGGGATGCAATGGGATGGAGTGGACTGGAGTAGATTGGTGTGGAGTGGAGTGGAGTGGAATAGAGTGAAATGGAATGGAATGGAATGGAATGGAATAGAGTGTAATGGAATGGAATGGAATACAGTGTAATATAATGGAATGGAATAGAATGGAATGGAATGGAATGGAATAGACTGGAATGGAATGGAATGGAATAAAATGGAATGGAATGGTGAAAAGAAATGGGAGCTGAAATTGTGGCACTGCACTCCAGCCTGGGTGACAGAGTGAGGTCCTATCACGAGTAAGAATTTAATGCGTTAGAGGGAATGGAATGGAATAGAATGGTATGGAATGGAGTGCAGTAGTGGGGACTGGAGTGGAGTGCAGTGGAGTGGAGTGGAGTGGAATGGAGTGGGATGGAATGGGATGGAATGGAATGGAGTTGAGGGTAGTGGAGTGGAGTGGAATGAAATGGAATTGGATGGAATGGAATGGAGTGGAGTGGATTGCAGTGGAGTGGAGTGGAGTGGAGTGGAATGGAGTGGAACGGAATGGAAAGGAATGCAATGGAGTGGAGTAGAGAGGATTGGAGTGTAATGGAATTCAATAGAATGGAATAGAAAAGAGTGGAGTGGAGTTGGAGGAGTGGAGTGGAACAGAGTTGAAAAGAATGTGATGGAAAGGGGTGGACTGGAGTGGAGTGGTGTGGAGTGGAGTGGAATGCAGTGGAAAGGAATGGAATGGAGATGAGTGGAGTGGAGTGGAATCGAACAGTGTAATGACGTGTGAGCTGTGATTCTGCCAGTGCACTCCAGCCTGGGTCACAAAGTGAGATGCTGTCGAAAGAAGGGAATGGAAAGGAATGCAGTGGAATGGAGTAGAATGGAAGGGAATGGAGTGGAGTGGATTGGATTGGAATGGAGTGGAATCGAGTGGGATGGAGCAGAATAGAAAGGAGTGGAGTGGAATGGAGTACAATGGAGTGGAATGGAATGGAATGGGATGGAATGGAATGGAGTGGAGCGGAGAGGAGTGAAGTGGAGTGGAATGGAATGGAATGGAGTGGAGGGCAGTGGAGTGGAGTCGAAGGGAATGGAATGGAATGGAATGGAATGGTGAAATGAAATGTGAGCTGAGATTCTGCCACTGCAATCCAGCCTGGGTGACTGAGTGAGATACCCTTGAAAGAAAGGAATGGAATGGAATGGAGACAAAAGGAATGTAATTGAAAGGAGTGAAGTGGATTGTAGTGTAGTGGAGTGGAGTGGAGTGGAATGGAATGGGATGGAATGGAATGGAATGGGGTGGAGTGGAGTGGAGCAGAGTGGACTGGAGCGGAATGGAGTGCAAAGAATGGAGTGAAATGGAATGGAATAGAATGGAAATGTGACATGAAATGTGACCAGAGAATGTGCCACTGCATGTCACACAGAGTGACAGAGTGAGATCCTGTCGATAAAAATGGAGTGGAATTCAGTGAATTGGAATGGAATGGAATGGAAGAGAATGGAGTGGAGTGGAGTGCAGTGGACTTGAGTGGAGTAGAGTGAAATGGAATGGAGTTGAATGGAATAGGATGGAAAGGCATGGAGTGGTGCGGAGTGTTGTGTAGTGTAGTGAATTAGAGTGGAGTGGAATGGAGTCAGATGCAATGGGATGGAATGGAATGGATTGGAGTGGAGTGGAGTGCAGTGGAGTGGAGAGGGGTGGAGTGAAGTGTGGTGGAATGGAGTGGAATGGAATGGAATGGAATGGAGTGGAGTGGAGAGGAGAGGAGTGGAATGGAGTGGTGAAGAGTGGAGTGGAATGGACTGGAGTGGAATGGAGTGCAAAGAATGGAATGAAATGGAATGGAAATGTGACATGAAATGTGACCAGAGAATGTGCCACTGCATGTCACACAGAGTGACAGAGTGAGATCCTGTCGAAAAAAATGGAGTGGAATTCAGTGAATTGGAATGGAATGGAATGGAAGAGAATGGAGTGGAGTTGAGTGGAGTGGAGTGCAGTGGACTTGAGTGGAGTAGAGTGAAATGGAATGGAGGTGAATGGAATGGAGTGGCGTGGAGTGGAATGCAGTGTATTGGAATTG
>NW_026654351.1:0-9133 GCF_009828535.3 Hylobates moloch
CCACTGCACTCCAGCTTGGCAACAGAGCAAGACTCCATCTCAAAAAAAAAAAAATAAAATGCCCATTCTTTAGCCGTCTGTGTGTAAGCAACAGCTTCACTTTCAGTAATATTTATTTATCTGTTGAGACAGGATCTCTCTCTGTCATCCAGGCTAGAGTGCAGTGGCGCGATCACAGCTCATTGCAGCCTCGACTTCTTGGGCTCAAGCGATCCTCCTACCTCACCCTCTCAAGTAGCTGGGACTACAGATGTGCACCACTACCCCCAGCTACTTTAAAAAAAATTGTAAAGATGGGGGGGTGTCTCACTATGTTGCCTAAGCTGGTCTTGAACTCCTGGCCTCAAGTGATCTTCCTGCCTCAGCATCCCAAAGTTCTGGGATTACAGGTGTGAGCTACTGCACTCGGCCTCAGTGATATTTATACATAAGCCTATATAAAAAGTTTGGGGCCCAGTTTCCTGATTAAAATAGAAAGATTTTCAAAATGATTTGGTGGTGGTTGATCATTTCTTTTCCTGTTTACATGATTTCCTTAGAAAGAAAGCTTCCTGATTGTTAGGGTTCAAATTACAGGGTGTTTGCCTTCTTTCCTAATTTCTTTCAAAGGATGCATACGTCATGTCAAGAGCAAAGATCAAGGTGCCTTAAATGCCTAGCAGGATGAAACTTCGGGACCTACCAAGGGCAGACATTAAAGGGAGACATGCTGAAAAGGACAGGATACCACATCAGTCTGTCCAGAACAGTGGTGGATAGTATACAATGATGGATTATTAGATAATGAGCTACAGACAACAAAGCATTTGAAGGCATGTGAGAGGGTGATAAATGGACTCATGTATAATTGAGGACATTTTCCCCTTTCCATAATAACACTCTACATCTGCTTGGCACTTCATAGCTCCAAGTTCTTTCATATAAATTACCGTGGCAAGCAGTTCAATGCTCATCAACAGCCCTTTATTCCCCATCCTGATCTTGTTCCGGTGGCAGCCTTCTGGTCCCATCTGGCCCAGGGGATGAACCATGACTGGTCTGAGCCAGAGGTTCTCAGCTTTGGCTATACAGTAGGATCATCTGGGGAGCTTTTCAAACATCCCAGTGCCTGGGTCTCGGGGCTCCACTCCAGACTACTTAAATCAGAATCTCTGGGGGTGGAGCTCGGGCATTGGCATTAAAAAAATAAACAAAAAAGCTCCTCAGGTAAATGTAATGTTCAGCCAGGGCTGAGAACTGCTGGTCTAAGCCAATCACAATGCTCCCATTCCCTTTCACCAATGATTGGGCTAGGGCAGGCTGTATAACCCAGTTTTAGCTAATGAGACATAAAGGGACGTCGGCTGGTAAAGGGGGTTCTGGGAAAGGTTTTACAATTTATTAAGGCTGGGTGCAGTGATTCACATCCATAATCCCAGCACTTTGAGAGGCCGAGGCAGGCAGATTGCTTGCGCTCAGGAGTACAAGACTAACCTGGGCAACACAGTGAGAGCCCCCACTCCCTGCCCATCCCCATTCTTTGCAAAAAAAAAAATTTTTTTTAATGAGATAGAGTGGTGGTGTGCACCTGTAGTCCCAGCTACTTGGGAGGCTGAGGTGGGAGGATTGCTTAACCCTGGGAAGTTGAGGCTGCAGTGAGCCATGACACTGCACTCCAGCCTGGGTGAAAGAGTAGATGTGGTGGTACGCACCTGTGGGCCCAGATGCTCGGGAGGCTGAGGTGGGAGGATCCCTTGAGCCTGGGAGGAGGAAATTGCAGTGAGCCAAGATCACACCACTGTACTCCAGCCTGGGTGACAGAGTAAAAGCTGCCACTCAAAAAAAAAAAAAAAAAAAAAAGCATGGCAGGAGGAAAAACCCCTCCACCCCTTACCGGCTAGATAACTTCCTTCCTTTCTGTATTTTAATAACCCTGTGTCGTTGTGTGAAGATGTTATGCTTGGAGCTGTGGCTACCATCTTGTGACAGTGGGAAGATAAGCCAGTGAATGAAAGTCAAGATGTAAAAGATAGGAAGGGCCTAGGTCCTTGGTGACTTGGTTCAGGGTGCTACGGCCCCCACCCAGACCAGAAAAAACTTCACTGACTCCCTCACTGCCAAATCCTGGCCATTGGGTATGGACCATCCAGAAGTTACTCAGGTTAATTCACATGTGGCCTCTCTCCTCAGTTGAGCCGAGGGCATCCTGAGATGCCCTATGGGGAGGATGGCTGTAAAGTTGTCGGCTTTCCTGTGTAGGCGCTGTCAGCAGCTCAGGGATATTTTATTTGTTCAGTGGTTGGGACATATTAGTAATAAAGCTGAGTGTGTTTTCCACCTCATACTAGCCTGGCTGGAGTATCGGGGTGCTGCCAGGGAATGCCAAGGCGGGGGCCAGGTGAGGTATAAAAGAGAAGATTATGAGCTCTGGAGTCTAACACCAAACACTGTTCCACCCTCACCAGCCCAGGTATGACTTTGGGCAAATTACTTCTCTGAGTCTTGGATTCCTCATCTGGAAAACTGGTATAAATAATGATATATGTACAATGCCTAACTCAGTGCATGACACATAGCCCTTCGGTAAGAATCCCTCCCCCTCTCTTCTCCTCCCTTCTTTAGAATAGAGTGTGACAAACTTTTGGAAAACCCATCAGTGCGTCAGCAGTAACGTTGTCTTCCTAGGAACCAAGAATACAAGCATTGTAATCAATCCACTGATTGGTGGTAAGTGCCCAATGCGGGAGGAAGGAGTCAGCCACTAAAGTCTGGAAGAGCCTAAAGCTTGCTCCCAGATGTCCCTGCAGCCCTGCAAAGGAAGCCCCATCGGCCTTCCAAACAGCAACACCAGTGTCTTCCCTCACAGTCACTGTCACCCACACAGACTCTAACTTCCTAGAGGGCAAAGACTGTCCTCTACCCTCCTCTCTATTCTCTTTAATGCTTCACCCCAGCCAGTACTCAAATAGATGTTAGTAAAAATGAAAAAAAAAAAAAAGCAAAAGTTTCTGGGAGATTGTCATGTCTTAAAGCCATAAAATGCACAGCATTCCGCCCAGGGGAGGAGTTCCCTCAGGCCTGTGAAGAAGGGTTAGGGACAATTACTGTTACATCTGTAAATACAGGATCAGCAGATGAAAGGATGTTTTTGTTAAGATGTGACAAGTCACCCTGTGCCTTACCTTCCATCACTCAGGAAATCAGGAAAGAACACAGACTTCCTAGCAATTTCAGAAACTAAGAAAACCATTTGATTACTGGGAGAAAAATTAGTTAGCCAGCTTCTGAAATCACTCTGAAACCCTGGTTCTGTAACAACAACAAAATCCCTCTTCATTAATATCTTCAACGTTTGTCCTCAGAACTTCATCTCAGGGGAATGCTGAATTACACTATAAAATAATGAATGGAAACTTAACTCACTTCCGCCCACCCAGCACTGCTTTTCCTCCTTCTCTGGACTGACTGCACAGTGCAGAAGGCGGCACCCTTCCAATTCACACAAAGTTTGGGGAAACACACTCCCATGTCACTAAGTAGACTCCTATGGTCAGCACTGTGCAGAACAAACCCTTCCCTCAGGCCATACACTGACTCACAAAGAACACATTTTGAGACTGTTTAAGCCTCACTTTAGCATCTTCAGATATACAGAGAAAAAACAAAAAACAAAAATGAAAAAACAAAAAAGAGGGGGCAGTGTCTTTTCACAAAGCTCCTCCTGCAGTCACAAACTGCTACTGCCAATTGAAGGCTCCATCTGTCAAACGGATGGGGTGGAGTGGGGGACACCCAACCCTGAGGTCTTGTCGACACTAGAGGAAGCTGACCAGGCAGCTTTTGTGACCTGATGTGAATGGGATATGGTCAAATATCCTGCAAATGCCAGCTACAGGGAGAAGGGGGAAGGGAGAAGAGGAGGGGAAGGGGGAGGAAGAGGAAGAGGGGGAGAGGGGAAATGAGAGAGGGAAGGAGGGGGAGGGGAGACGGAGAGGCGCACAGGAGCCAGGGGAAAGCAAGTCTATTCACTGCACAAGCGCCTGAGACACACGATGTGCAAGAAGTGTTGCAAGAGCCGCCTGACTGTGCCTGCATGTTTGGAAACTCAGGAGAAAAGCCCTGGAGCCTGCGCATAAAACAGATAGAGAAGAAACATGAAACAGAAAGATTAGGGATAGGTAAGGTTAGAATCAATGCCTTTCCACGAAACTCTCTGCTTTTGGCTTTCTCTGTGCCTGTAAACACCATTGCAAAGTCTCCTCACAGGACAAACTGGCATCAAGATAACTCCATAATCATCAACCTCAAATGGTTTCCGAAATCTGTACTCCACATGTCAATTCCCAGTCTCACGGCTCATTATGACTATTTCAAACCTTCTCTACTCTCCTCAGCCCTCTGAAACCTCCTACTTCATAGGAGTAGGAGGCGCGAGGCTAAGCTGGAGATTCCGATGAATCTACCAAATTCTACGAGCAGGACTTTCCCATCCTCTTGGACCTGATCTGATAGAATGGGATCCAGCATGGTACCCTCCCCCCTACACCTCCCCTCCCCAGGCCATTCCAGGCTCCCGGAAGACCAGTCCCGGTCCCTGCCTTGCCCCGGGCCACCTTACCCGGATCCGTGCCGGGGACAGGGATGGGAGGCTACGTGGCGCCGTCGGCATCCATCTCCAGCGGCGTCTCCCGGTCCCTGGGCGGCTCCGCGTCGCCTTCCTCTCCGCTGCGAGGGTAGGCGAGCAGACGCATGGCTGGAGCGCAGGCGGCCTCCACCTGGCGCACCTGCTCTCGGCTCAGGCGCTCGCGCCAGGCGTGCACCGCCTCCCGGGCGTCGCGCGCTGACAGGTGGAAGGGCCGGTCGGCGCCGTAGGCCGCTCCGCGAGTCATGTTGAGCGCGAAGGCATCGAGCGCTGCGAGCGCGCGTAGCCCGGAGAAGCGCAGCAGGCGGCGCAGCTGGGCGCGTGGCTGCCGCACCAGGTCCTCATAGCGCAGCCTCAGGTAGCGGCGCCGCAGCCAGGCGGGCGCACCGCGCGCGAAAAGCAGATCGCGCAGCCAGGCTTCGCAGATCACCTCGAGCGCACCGGTCAGGAAGAAATCGGCGCGCGGCGCGGCGGGCAGCGCGCGAGACTGGCCCCCGGGGCGAGCACCCACGCCGTGCGCCAGCAGCACACGGTGGAAGCGGTCGCCCCTCTGGCGGGTGCGCAGCACCTGGATGCTCTCGCGCAGCAGTCCCTGCCTAGACTTGAGGCGCGAGTTGTGCACCGCCCTCGGGTCGCGGAAAAGCTGCACCACCTTCAGGTTGAGGCCTGGGTCACGCAACAGGGGCACTAGAACGCCCAGATCGAGCAGGCGCACGTCCTTGATGACCACCACCGGGTACTTTCGGCACTCGGCCTCCAGGGCGCGTATCGCCACGGGTGGGCAGCTGCGCTCGCAGGCGGTGTCCTCGACGAGGCCCACCTCGGCCCGGGCACGGGGTGCGCCAGGACACAGTGGCGGCGAGCAGATGACCTTGTTAGTCCGCCAGCGGAAGAGGGCGGCCGTGGTAAGATTGGCCGTGTCCGGGGCGCGCGCAGCGGGGTCCCCCGGCGGCGCGTACAGCCGCAGCACGGAGAAGTCGCAGCGGAAGAGCGAACGCAGCATGTCGCGCAGCGCGCCCTGCAAGCTCTCGGCGTCGCCCGGATACAGCGCCTGCCATAGATGCCACATGGGCTCATACAAGTAGAAAACGTCCGGGTGCTGGTTAAAGAGTTCGCCCAGGAAGGACGAGCCGGTGCGCCAGGTGGCATGCACGTAGATGTGCTGCTTCTCGCGAGACACCGCCTCCCCGACAGCGCCGCTGAGGTTGCTTGGGGACCGAGGGGACTGGTTCGCGCCCCCTTCCGCGGCGGCCCGCGCCTCCGCGCCCTGCTCGCGTTCGCCGGCCGCCGCCGCCTCCAGGCTCCACACTCCCAGGCTGCGCTGCAGGCCGGGGCAGTGCTCGGCGCCCTTGTCCCCGTCGCGGCCGCCGTCCAATACGGAGGGGACGAGCAACAGCACCAGCGTGTACAGCACCAACAGCAGCGCGAACTTGCAGTACTCTCGGCGTCGCCGCCGCCGGCCCTTCATCGTTCACCGACCCTCCAGAGCGGGTCGGGCGCCAGTCTTCTCCCGTTCCTCAGAAATCCCGTCCCAGGTCCGCTCCTGTGGCCTCTCCCGGCCCCTCTGCGCCGGGAGGAGCAGAGCCGCGGGGCCGCGCATCCACAAGGGGAAACTTGGAAGGCGGTGGTGCTACTGACGGCGCCCCTGCCCTCTCGGCTCAGCCGCCGGAGAGCCGCCTATTGGCCGGCTTGGCAGCCGCCCGCCCCGCCTTTCTGCCCGCCTGGGTTCGCCCACGGCTCTGCCAGATCTGGGCGGGGCTGTAGCGGGGCTGGGACGCCGGCTTACGGAGCCAGACCCCCACCTTTCCCCAAACCCTCCGTAATGAAGTCTTCATCAATGACTTCAGGCAAAGGAGGGGCCTGTATGTACAGAATGTATCCAGTAAAGGGCCATAGACCCCACCCGGAGAAGGCCACTGCCTCCTGTTTTATGTCCCCTGCCTAGCCATCGCTATCCTAGGCAGATAACCACTCGCCACTATCTACATCCAGCGCCCCCATCAGCCCTGGAGTGGATGTTACTGAGTTCTGGACTAAAAGATACAAGATTGTACGTGGCAGAGTGGTCCAGGGCGGTTGGAGATACTACTGCATTCACGCAGCACATTTCATAAAGTCTAGCCTTTGTGAAATTCTAAGTGTTGTGTTCCTTAGGGTTTCACCAGCTGATGGGCTCTGCACATTTTACCAATACTCTGGGGCCCAGTTTGGTCATTTGTAAAATGTGAATAATTCTTAGTACCCATGTACCTCCTGGGATTGCGAGATTTGGGGGTTGTTACCACAGTATAACCCAGCCTGTTCTGGCACCTATGAGCAAAAGACATTTACAGAATCAAAGTGGTAGAATGGTGACCTTTCTCAGGAGCTTGGTGTTTAAAAGGACCCGTAAGAAGAAATGTGTACCCAAAGATAGATGAAAAAGGGACAGGAAGTCCAACAGGCAGATGAAGACTAGAGTTACTAAAATTCAAAACAGAACCAAAAAAGATATGTTTTGCTCTGTTTCATCAGGCTAATGAATAAGGAACTGAGAGCTTCCTTTCACCAGCTTGGGGAAGGTGTTGTAAAGTTAATAAAACATAGAAAGCATATCTACTTATCTCCACCAGGGGAAGGTGTTCAGATTGGAAGAGTGAGAACATCTGCAATGCTCTCCGCTGGTCTTTTTCATCACGGAAGCTACTCCACCTGTGAAACCACTGACTCAAGCATTTCGTTTTCTTTCCACAATTCCCCTCTTCTTCCAGCCAGTTGTTCAAATCTTCCCTATTCTCCAACCTCCACTTTTTGACCACCACCCCCACTTTCTTCTCAATTTTTCATATGCAGCTGAAAGATGCCATACCATTATTTTAATAACACTCCCTCCAATAAGCTAAACTCATGTGCCCTCTGCCTTTTCATTACTCATCTAGCAAAATCCCCCAAACCCTGCTTTTGGCTTTCTCTGTGCCTGCAAACATCACTGCAAAACATTTCTCCACAGGTGTGAGCCAGGCACAGTGGCTCACGCCTGTAATCTCAGCACTTTGGGAGCCTACAGAACAGATTGGCATCAAGATAACTTCATAATCATCAACCTGAAATGGTTGCTGAAATCTTATGTTCTTCATGTCACTTCCCAGTCTCCAGTTCCATTATGATGATTTCAAAACTTCTCTAGTCTCCTCAGACTTCTGATACCCCTCTTCCCCCACCCACCTCTTCTCAGCACATGACCTTACTGCCTACTTCATAAAGAAACCATGTTAGACAATCTCTCACTTTTCCACTACCAAACTCATATATGCATTGACCTCTGTACACATCTCCTTTGTAGCAAGGATATGATTTTACAATATTAATCTACAACTTTCCCTTCTGTTTTCGCTTTTCCCTCCTCTCTGGCTTTTTTAAAAAGTTTTATTTTGAGACAGGGTCTGGCTCTGTCACCCAGGCTGGAGTGCAGTGGCACTATCACCGCTCACTGCAGCCTCAACCTCTCAAGCGATCTTCCTACCTCAGTGTCCCAAGCAGCTGAGACCACAGGCATGTGGACCACACCCAGCTAATTTTGTTTGTTTGTTTGTTTTTTGTAGAGACCGGGGTCTCTGTGTTGCCCAGGCTGGTCTCGAACTCGTGGGCTCAAGTGATCCTCCCACTTCGGCGCCGTGCTGGGATTACAGGCCTGAGCTACTGCACCTGGCCTCCTCTCAACTTTTAAGCAAGTAGGTTGCTCTGTGCTGGTGTGAGGGGAGAGGTGTGGCTGGGCAGAATGCAAATAGTTGCTGGTGTTTCCCGCTCCCACCCGCCCCCCACCCCACCAAAAGCCTCAACTCTGGTAGTGGAAAGTGTGATAGGTTTTTTAAATAACCACAAAGTATTCCTCTCCTCTGTTTTGCCCCTGGGCAATGCCTTCCCATACTGACTGGGATGACCATGTGGCTTGCATTGGCCTGTGGGACAGTAGCAAACATGACACAGCAAAGGTTTGAAAAATACTCCCGCTGTGGGAATTGCCCTCATCCTGCTCTTTGGAACCCTGAGATCGGCTGGTGAAGAAGCCTGGGTTAGCAACATTGCTCAGAAAATAAGCCCTCCCAGCTGAGGCCCCCCCACCCCCCAGACAAACAAGCCTGCTGACTGCCAGACAGGTGAGAAAGGAGATCCTCGACCAGTGCTTCTCAAACTTTAATGCTTGAAGGCTCCTGTCAAAATGCAGAAAGTGGGCCTGGCCCAGTGGCTCATGCCTGTAATCCCAATGCTTTGGGAGGCCGACGCGGGTGGATATCCTGAGCCTAGGAGTTCGAGACCAGCCTGGGCAACATGGTGAAACCCTGTCTCTACCAAAAATACAAAAAAAAATTAACCAAGCATGGTGGCATGCACCTGTAGTCCCAACTACTTGGAAGGCTGAGGCGGGAGGATCACTTGAGCCCAGGAGGTGGAGATTGTAGTGAGCCGAGGTCATGCCACTGCACTCCAACCTGGGTGACAGAGTGAGACCTCATCTCAAAAAAAAAAAAAAAA